>NW_013668406.1:22696-32108 GCF_000517525.1 Limulus polyphemus | reverse complement strand
CATCATTGCTATGAATGGAGTTTATTTCATTTAATAAATGTTTCATTTTGATATATAAGTTGTTCGGGTTTTTTCGTCTAAAAGAAAGTGACATTAGTTTCTTGACGACCTAATAGATAAAGTGTGTTATATCTGTAATATCGCTGGAAAGTCACATCTAACTATAAAGTGTTATATATTATTGAATGTTATCATGACCTATAATACAGGGAAAACATTATGTCAGTTTTATCTTGTACAGATACTAGTGAAATAGAAATAGATTTAATTATTCAACAACTTTCCATGTACATTTCATACTACTTACAATAGTATTTAACATTTTCATATCCTCAAAAGTATTATATGGTTAGAATTACACACGAGTATACATTTAAGGTGGATAGCACGTTGGATTTCTAATCCAAAGGTACAGGGTTCGTTCACTGGGCAGGGATGCCACCACCATTGCCTGGTCCCAAGTCCAGGATGAGAAAGGAGAAGGGTTGGGCGTGGGCTAGCAACTCCGCCCCGTAAAAACCAACCTGCTAAAAAATTACTGCAACAACAACTTCCATCAGCGAGGTGTTGTTGGGGCCCTATGCTCCAGTGGGAGTCTACAGGGATTATTATTTTTATTATAGATTTAAGAGGAGGTATGAACTTGGTTACAATGTAGAATAATAGCTTTACTTAATAATTTCCTGTAATTACAGATCTACTGAAGTGTAGAGCTGGAAAGTGAACTAATCAATATACAATAAATTACATCAGTTAGTGACACATAAAATAATTGATTAATCAAAATTATGATTAAATCAATTGTCACAAAAATAATCAACTAATCAAAATTAGTGTTTCTAATTATTACTGATTCCAACTGTCTAAGTAATCAAAATATTGTCATCATGATTTCTCATTCTTATTTTTTATTAACTGAAATATGTTTGGCTTAATCAATTATTGTGAATTATTGACTGATGAAAATAATCAACTAAATGAAATAAGTGCTTCTAATTATTAGTATTTTGATTATTTCAACTATCCTGGTAATCAAGATAATGGCACATAACTAGCCAACGTGATTCCCATTGTTCATGATTACCTTGCTTGGATTAAATGATAGTTTATATTTAACTTAATATATTGCTTACTTATTACAAGCCAGTGTTAATTAGTATAAGATTGCTTTAACAAAAAATTAATGCAAGACAATATTCATTATTCCTTATTTGTTGAAAAACTTGCTCATTTAACTGTGTTTGTCTGAAATTACTAGATATGGACTAATTACAGTCTAACAGTATATAACACCTTTAAATTATTAACCTCTTTATATGAACAAGGCTTCTATTGAATTACAACTAGTTCTAGCTCGATAGGAAGCACTGAAAAGGGAAAACAAAAGTTTGACTGTCATGTGCTGCCTAGTACAGTAATCTTTAAGTTATTCATTCCTCAATGTGACTGTGTTTTCTAAGTTTTTTTCTTGTACATGTTGTAAAATGTAAATGTATTAATCATTTTGATATGTTCTTTCTAAACTTCCATCAGTTGTTGTTGTAGTAGGGATTTAGAATTGAAGACCAAGGGTGCTCAGAACTTAAATAATTTCTCTTTTCCCTACTTTCAATAAAAGAGGAACATGGAGATCACTTTGCGAGAAAAAAGAAAGATGAAAAACTATACAGAAATCAGTAGCTCCAATATTAAAGAATTTATGGCTGGCCAATGGCAAAAAAAAAATTGGCTGTAAGGGAGAAAACTTGTTGCATAAATAATCTGACATGTTTTGTCATATTACCATATTCTAAACAAGGTCTAATGTAGACTCTATAAATGAGCATAATTGGATATGAATTATATCCATTAACACTGCCTTGGATTTGATAAAGATTATTCCATGTGAATCGGTTAATGAACGTTGTCCCCAAAAATTTAACTGTATTAATTGAATACTTGAAGCATTTTTTATTGGCACTAATAACTTCTCACTTAAATACTTATGATGTTTTTATACTCAAATTGTTTTTTTTCCAAAGTTTTTTGCATAGTTGATGGGATTTTAAAAAATCAGAAGCATCTGTAATTATAGTTTTTTTTATCTTACTATGATTTTAATATTTCTTATGACACTTTGATTTCCACCTTATGAAACATTTTAATTTCTGCAAAGAGGTCAACTTGTATCATCATATATTTTCTTGCCAAATCATAAACATTGTACTGTCTGTGGTTTGCTAGGATTGGAAATAATTTGTTTTCACTGAATTATATATTATCTATCACACTCTGTGACAAGAATTTTTGCTAGATTTATCACATGAAATCTAAGGACAATTATTTTTATTGAAGAGTTAGCTTGTTTAGTTTTAGTAGAGTTGTCTAGTGAGAATTTGTAGAGAGAAACCCATGGAACAGTATTAATTGTATTTTCAGCTTGTTACAGGTTTTGTACTAGTTTATGTACGTAATACATTTTCATGTATAACAGTTTAGGATTAAAAAAGTAACTTAATCCTAATTTGTTGCACCTGAAGGTATCTATCAAGGATAGTTTGAAATGATCTTTAAAAATAGCCAAAACAATCTTAAAATAGGAAAATTTGTATCACAAGACTAATAGATTAGTTGAATATTATAGATTAATGAGTCTGATGATTAATTGATTAGTTAAATTGTACTAGTCACCCAGCTCTACCAAGAATATTGTGTATGTATACACAAACTTCAGAATAACACTAACTTACACTTTTACATAATGAATACTTTTTGTAACAGCTATACTCAGGAATATTGTTTGAATGATTTTATTAAAGCCTCAGAAAAACTTTTCAGAATTTGATGATGTTTGATAAATATGTTTGTTTTTTTAGATATTGTCCATCTATAGAATCAAAATGCTTGAGATTTAGGAATCGATCTCACCAGATTTGGTTGGAACCAGAAGGTATTAATTTAAACATGTTTGAAAACTAGAGTAAACTTCATTATGAAACTTCTTGAAAATTGAGTGTTTAAAAGTTGCTTTGGCATTTGGTAAACATTTTCAATTTCTTACTGGAAAGGAAATTTATAGGTAAATACTAAGGATTCTGCATAATTTTCATATTTTATGGAATCATAAATATCAAGATTATATCATAAACATATTCTAGTTTTCTCTGTTCTGTCCATATATATGATTAGATACTTGTCATGTGGTGAGAAGTGAGATGTCACATGTTTCTAATAATATGGCTTAAATTGCGAAATAGTATTTTATATGATTGGAAACAAAAAGTATTTTTGAAATAAGAACAGCTTACAAGAATATGTTTGTGCAAGAAGTAATTTTCAACTTAGGTCATATTCTTAGAAGTATGTAAAATTTCACTTCTGGTACAATGACCACGTAACTGATCATCATGCTTACAATGGTCATTTACAATTTACCCCTGATGAAGGAAGCTCCATTTTTCAAAATCACTTTGTCTATTGGGTTTCTTTTCTAATGTTAGCTTTTTACTGCTACTTCTATATACTTTGGAATGTCATGATTATGTATCTGTATCAGTTTTTTTTTTATCAAGATATAAATTGTATTTTAGTTTTTGTGTGCTATCATTGTATTCTAAATCTTTGATTTTTTTTGCTGTGGTTTAGAAGTTTGGCTTATATTCAGTTAAAACATACCATAATACTATTTAATATAAAATTGAAGTAATAATTTAAAGGATAAAAAGATTCACATAATAAACTATTACTTGGTGTCAAAAATATTCAGTCACCTTAAAAAAAAGTGTTTATGAACTATAATGATTTGTAAGGATTTTCTGGACTGAAGAGGTGTCACTGATATCTGTTGATTATTTTTATTCTCAAGTAGAATTACTTAACCAAATTGCATGAAACTTATTACAAACTTATTAAATAGTATATAGTTGAGATTTAAAAAAAATCATATAATTTGATTTAGGTTTCTATCATTTTTAGGTTATGAAATTTCCAGAACTTTCTTGTGAAACATTTTTGGGCAAACATTAAAAATACTTTCTTTCACCTTAGAAATTCAATTGTTTAATATTGTTGATCAGAAAGTTCCATTTTTTTTGTATATTCAGTCAGTTTCAACTTGATTGATAAGTTTATTTGGATACTTTATTTTTATGTTTGCAGTCATCACCATTTTTGGCTATAAGTCATAAAAACAGCAAAACTAATAAAGATTTATTGGTGACCCCAAACATGATCTTTCACAGTTACTTTTGTCAGGCTGTATAACAATATTTTTGCTGATAATATTCTTTTCGAGATCAGTTTAATTTCATAGTTTTTTTTTTCAATGAATAATGAATTCGTTTTTTGAATATGAGAAACATAATAATATTCAAAAATTAAGGATTTGAGTCATCAAAATTTTTGTCTATCATACTCATTACAAGAAAATATCTGTAGCTCTAAAACTGATACAATTTAACGTAAAAACATTTTCAGGGATTAAAAAACCAAAAACTACTACAAAAGCAATTAAAAAGTTCCCAGATTTGGGGTTGTTCCTTAGTCTTCTAAACTTTCCATTAGATTCCTTTGTTTATTCTTATTGAAGCTCTAGGTAATCACTTTCCAAGTTATGGCTCACATCATTTTATTTACTCTATATTAGTATAAGTAGTTTATAATCTGCTTTGTCTAATCATATGTTAACATTGCCTTTATTTATTTTCAAAGCTTTTCTTTATTAGTCATTATTTTATTACAAGTTACAGCTTTTACAGTAAGGAAGATTTGTTTTTAGAACAGATACAACATTTCAATCAGCGGTGCAATCATGTTCAAGTACACAAGTTTTAACAGTAATGAATGATTTAGTATTTAGATCAACATTCAACAGTCTAAAAATGTATTTAAATTTTTAGAATTAAAATTGATTAATTACGTATATCCATAGCAATACATGTGAATTGACAGATATTAACTTATGGCTGAAGATGAAAAGAAAACTCTCAGAAAGTGAATAAATATGAAAATATAGAAATGTTGTGTGAAATATTTGTGTAAGATTAGGAATGTCTAGAGAAATAAATTTCAAAGACATATAGAGATGTGCCTGGGTATTTATAATTGTGGGATTGTTTGATTTTATTAATAAGGCTTCTCTGATTTTTCTTCCGTTAATGTCAGGTTCATGTTTAGGTATTGTGACAATCTGTTCACAAAAACTGTTTTTTTTTGTTCATATGTTCATGGATGTGGGAAAGGTTTTTTGTGTTCTTTTAACCTGATATTCAAAATACATTATGTTTCACTTATGTAAAAGGCTGGGCGATTGTTACACTTTATTTTCTAAATGTTTCCTGGTGGGGTGGGTTCATTATAAGAAGCCTGTAAAACAAAATTTTACATTATTGTGAATTACACAAATTCTGACACAATACTTCCATCTTCTCACAAGAACTAGTATTTTGTAATTTTCCAATGTAGATGTTATAAATTTCCTATACTGATAGGTACTTCCCTCTACTCAAAACATTAGCTATTCTCGTTCATTGTTGCCCTCTATATGCAAACTTGTTTATTATGCATGCCACAAGCCTTCCACACCACCCTATTGGAATAAAATGATTCCAATGTGTCTCTCATGTAAGTCATCATGCATCACCTATCCACCAATAGGAGCATAGTACACTCACATGATGCATGTGACTCCCTCTATGTGCCTCTACTGAACTGTCACTTCTCGTTTTGCAGTGCTGGCACTCAGACATATTTCTTTTTTGTTTGATTTTGTGTTTAAGATTGTATTTTCTGGAAGTGATTTCATTTAATTTAAAACACTCAGTTTTTTTACATTATTTCATATCACTTACCCTTATTTCAGTCTCATTTCTTATTTATGTTGAATGCTTTTGTTGATTACATCATTATGAATCCTGAAGTTAATGTAATCACTTCGGGTATCACACAATCAACGGACGCTATACCACGGGCTTCAGGTGCTGGCAATCTGGACGGGATATTTGTCTATTTGCAGGGAGATTGAATGTTACATGGGTCAACCTTTATCTCCAAACATTGCCCCTTTTCCTCCTGAACCTGTGGAACCTGGTCAGGTTAACGAGGACTTTGATCATCTGTTTCCACCTCCTGAATTTGCTGTGTCTTTCCATACCTGGGGATTCTGTTCAGCCATCCACAGGTTTTTTGGACTTTATTTCTCAGGTACATGATGTTTTATCCATTGCTCCTATATCTTATGTCCCACATCCTTTGTTATTGCATGAACATACTTCCCAACCCTATTTGGTGTTTCCCCCATCCCTTGACAATCGGGTTCATGCTGACAATTTACCTCTCAGTTGGGTGATGGTGTTAATATGCCTCGTCTCCAACAGGCTTCGGATCAGTCGGCCCTCGCATTTCATAGGGTGGACTGTCCATATCTCGACAAACAGCTGTTAGGTTTGGTTTTGCCCATTTGGGGGTGGGCCCCGAATCTCCCGTTAGTCTCACCCATGCCCAATTTTCCTGTCTCTGTCTTACCCTCACGACCCTCTTGCGGTACCTGTCTGAGGCTCTTCACAGAAATCCTGAGGGGTTTTTCTCGGGACACCCTCTCCCTCTTTACCTCCTCATTGACTCATTTATTGCCTTTGACTCTGGCTTTACAGAGGTGGTAACTTTGTTATTGGAACCTTTTAGGTTGTGATGCTGTTTTATCTTGAACCTGAGAGTTGCGTATGGCTTTGTTTTTAAGATATTTCATCTTTGATACAGTTTTGGAATCCTTGGTTGGCATTTGCAAGCAACCCTCTACCATTTCCCATCTAGTTTCCAGTTCATCTCAGTCAGAGCCAAGTGTGGCTCCTATTTCAGTTTCTCGTCTTACCCCTTCCCATCCCTTACCTGTCCCTCCTTTCTGTGGTGCCATGGTTCACCTTTTTTTCCCAATGATGCATGATATGCCACCAACAGTTCCAGTGATTACCTCGTGGGATTCGGGCACAGTGGAAGCTCGCCTTGCAGCCTTTGTTCCTTGGTGGCACCCTTTCATCTCGGATATTTGGGTTCTTCAGATTTTGTCAGTGGGATACAAAATTCCGTTTCTTGCCCCATCTTCTTTGTGCCAGCTACCTGTTTCTTTTCCCTTCTCCTCGGGATCCAGTAACTTGCCAGCATGTGTCAGAGGTGGTACAGGACCTCCTCACCCAACAGGCTATAGAACCTGTTCCATGTTATTCACTGGGATTTTACTCCCCTCTGTTTGTGATTCCCAAAAAGACCAGTGATTGGAGGCCTGTCATCGATCTTTCCTGCCTCAACCACTTTGTTCACCTCCCACACTTCACCATAGAGTCCTACCTGAACCTTTGGTGGGCTTTTTCACCAAGTCTACGGATGACCAAGATGGACATCTCCAATGCCTATCTGCATATTCCCATCTCGAAATGGTCTTGTCCTTATCTTCGGTTTGTCCATCAAAGGGTGGTATATCAATTTTGCATCCTACCCTTCTAGCAGGCTTCTGGCTGTTGGATGGTATGAGCTTTTGCTCTTCATCTTCATGCCCTGGGGCTGCATTTCCATTTTTACTGGACAACTGGTTACTTCTGGCCCATTCATACTCATCAGTTCCTTCTCCATGCTGCTCGGGTAGGCTGGTTGATCAAATTGTAGAAGTCCTACCTTGTACATTTTGGTGTCTTTTTCAACACTCACTTCAGTCGGGCCCAAATTTCTCTTCTCAGTCTCTGTTCTATGGAATTGTCAGTTCACCATGCCCTGTCTGCTCCCTTACTTTTTGCATGCAAGGTGCTATCCCTTTTGGGGATGTGGTCTTCTTTGATACCACTAATCCCTCTTGGACATGCACACATGCTCTCTTCAGTGGACTGTGCACAATCAATGGGACCTTGCTTGGGATCCCTTGGATACTCTCATCACCCTTTCTCCTTCCCTTGTAGACAATCTCCTTTGGTGATCGGACAAAACTCACACATCTGTGGGAGTCCCACTGCCTCTTCCTCATCCAGACTTACATCTGTTCACAGATGCATCCCTTCAGGACTTGGGTGTTTGTGGATCGATCACCAGGAAGCTTTGGGTCATTGGTCTCTAGATGAAAAATATTTTCATATCAATGTCATAGAGCTCCTAGCTGTTCATTGGGCTTTGGATCACATTTCTTCCATTGCCAAACATTGTCTGGTAATGATCCATTCCGACAATTCCATGGTAGTGGCTTATATCAATCACCAAGGCAGCACCTGGTCCAGATCCCTCTTTTTTTGCATGTTGGATCTTTTATATTGGGCCCACATGGAACACATTTGTTTAATTGCATGTCATGTACCAGGTGCTTTCAACCTCGTGGTGGATTGTATTTCCCGCCCTGACAAGGTTTACTTGACAGAGTGTTCTATTCATCCCCTCGTTTTCCAGTGACTTTGCAGTCTGTAGGGTGTTCCTCACATTGATGCTTTTGCCACCCCCCTCAATCACCAGTCACCCCTATTTTGATCCCCAGTTCCTCATCCTTAGGCTTTGGCTATAAATGCCTTCAGCCAGGATTGGGCACACAGATTCCTATAGGTTTATTCTCTTCTCCGATTACTTCATAGGGTAGTTTCCCTGATACATGCCACTCCGTGCTGGGTCCTTCTGATCACTGCCTACTGGCCAGCTCAACCATGGTTTCCTCGTTTACTCCACCTTTAATTCCTCCCTCCAGTACCACTTCCCTTATTACCCGACCTCCTTTGTCAACCCCAGTCACCCGAATTCTACATCCCGCATTTCATGTCCTCCGTCTTCACACCTGGCTTTTGTCCAGTCCTTGGTGAGGAGATCTGGTTTCTCCTATGATGTAGTTTCTCAATTGGCCCAATCCATCTGTCCTTCCTCCATGAAAGTGTATCAGTGTAAGTGGAAGGTCTTTTGCATGTGGGCCCATGCTTGGAGTTTTCCAACTGCTTGCACTACTGTTGCTGGTGTCTCCGAGTTTTGTACATGGCTTTTTGATGGGGAGTCTTCAGTCTCCTCGATTTCAGGTTATCGGGCAGCCTTATCCCATACCTTTCACCAATACTGCAGGATTTTTTTCTCACCCATCCTTACCATGTCAATCTGTTCCTTCCGGATTGGGATATTAATGTGATCCTCCATTCCTTTACTTTACCTCCGTGGAACCTATATCCTCGTGTTCTTTGTTTCACCTGTCCCCTAAGATGTATTTCCTTCTTTTGACCTATGAGTGTTGACAGTCTGACTTGTTTGCCATCAACGTTACATGCAAATTTTACCACCATACCTATCTTCTCCTTTATCCAGATCATTCCTTCCTCCCCAAAACCTCGGCAGCTCATGAGGGTAACTCCTCCTTTTTTGCCTATTTCTGACCCTCTATTTCTCATCTCTAACCCCATCCCAATCGGGACAGACTTCTATGTCCTAT
>NW_013668406.1:18303-21653 GCF_000517525.1 Limulus polyphemus | reverse complement strand
ATATATATATATATATATATTATTTTGAAAACAAGTGGAGTGCATACTATTAATTTATCACCAACAAGTCACAGACACCTACTGTAGAAGAATCCTAAGCCCAACAATAACATGGTATATATTTATACTATTAAGAAGTATAATTAAAAGCCTTTTATTTTGATAATTGGCAAAAAGAATCATAACTTTAAATTCTGACAAACACTAAATCCTCACTGTATGCCATGTTGAATAGCACTTTCTTTCCATGGCTCCACACATTCACCTTTGAGATGGGGTGTTTAAGATTGCTTGTAGGTGAATAACGTTATGATATTTGCTTCATAAATTGGCCCGTCCCCGGAGCATACCACCCATGGACTTTGTGGTTAAAGCAGAAGGGGATAGCTGCTCATCCCTGCCATGCCTTGGTCTGCTTTTCAAAATAGGGTTTCTGATCACCCATTGCACTGTCTCAGGTGTCGATGTTCCCCCGGGCTCTCCAGTGCATTCTCACCCTTTTTTATTCTAGTGGAGTATGAGAGTCCTTACCAGTTCCAAGCCTCTGGGGTGGTTGACCATGGAGGCACCCTGCTAGATGGGTTCCACTTAAGATGGCTATAACCATTCAATGACGTAATATCCTCTAATTTGCGATTAAACATACAATGGAGTGAGATGTCAAAATGCAGTTCACCCCTTCAATTGGGAGCTCTCTTCCTACCCTCTCATGGATGTCAGTACCACGCGAGCTAGTTTTCAAGTGAACCAATCAACATAAGTTTCAAGTTGTCTATCTTCCTCCCTCAATTCCTCCTTCTGTGTTGTGGGTCACAGATGAGATACATGGGACTCTTCCAGTTCTTTCCTTGGCTCTCCCTCATTCTCTCTACTTATGTGGATGTTATTGCCCTTTGGATGATCCTGACCTGCTTCATGCTTCATGGGAATTGATTGCATGTGATAGACTTCCTTTCGATACTGGACTTCACATACCTGGATCTACAGCTCAGAGCTCATCCTGTGTAATACCTAGGAATCGGAGTAGATCTGAATTCCCGGTTCTTGGGTCTGAGGTGAAGACAGTATGATCCTCATCCTACCCTCGCATGGATGTTGGTACCCAGTGAGGAGGTTTTGGATGTAGTTGACTTGCCGAGTATGGTCCGCCGCACCCAAGCTACTCTACACCATCCTTAACTGGGCAATGAGTATACCTGGATCAGAAGTGGTGTGGATCTCCTCTCGAGATCTTTGGGTCTGACTATCTCATCTACAGGGATATCCTCCAGACACTTTGGGGGGTATGTCTGTTTTTCCTTCACACTGGTCCCTCCTCCTAATCAATATAGTATTCTAGCTAATCTTGTGAGCGGAGGGAAGTACCATGTCGGAAGTTATAATTTTCCTATTCTGAAAATGTATTTCCAATAGGTACTTCCCTCCGTTCACACTTCCCACCCTTCCTCCTCACTCACTTCTGGTGCTTCCATTATCTGACAAACTTTGAAATGATAGTTCAGTAGAGACACATAGAGGGAGTCACATGCATTACGTGAGTGTACTATGCTCCTATTGGTAGGAGTAGATAGGTGATGCATGAGAGACATGCTGGAATCATTTGATTCCAGTAGGGGAGGTGTGTAAGGCTTGTGGCATGCATAATAAAAAAGTTTGCAAAAAGAGGGCAGCAATGAACAAGAATAGCTTATCTTGTAAGAAGAGGGAAGTACCTATATCAGAAATACATGTTCAGTATAGGAAATTATAATATATACATTGGAAAATGACAAAATACTATTTCTAAAGTATTTTAAGTTAAAAATTGTTGAAATAGAGGTAGAATTATTATTTGTAATTTACATTTGAAATTATTTAAGTGGGTGTACACTCGCCACATGAAAGGTGCTCTTTGAACCAGGTATGGTTAAGACAAACTTATGATATTTCTGAGGACTTACACTTTGAATAGCCCCAAGGGCTTTTTTGACCAAATTATGACATTTTTACAAGATATTTATCTCTTTGGATTCTTCTTCACAGAGTTTTCACATATGGGTGAATATCCAAAAGATGTTTAATTAAACTTCAAATTCAAGTGGAAGGTTGATTCCCCATTTTAGGATTTTCTTCAGAGTTTATTGAAAGTCTACTTATTGAATTGGTGATGTGTGTATGTATGCTAAAGGGATCCACATATTGCATCATGCTGAGTGATTTTACATTTTATATTCCTGTTACTACACTAAGTGTTAAGAACTAATCAGAAAAATAAAGTGAAATCACTAATTATCTACCTATGCTACTTAGGGGACCATTGCAGTAATTAGTAGGATCAATTGTAGTAATAATGGTTCATTTGTTCAAATTATTTTGTGATTTGTAATCAACAAATTCATTAATTCATAAACAGTTTAGCGAATACATATATTAGAAAAAAATATGTTTAAAACATCAGTGTGGTTCATGGATCTTATTGATAATTCTAAGATTAATTTAAGAACTAACCTGCTATTTGCTTGAGTTATTCAAATTTTATCAGAAATTTTAGAAAGTTGTTAAATGTTCCTCAATTGTATACATTTTATTAAAGTGACAAAACATTCTTTCTCATTTTTTTTTCTTTAATAAAGCTTCTCAAAGTTTCAAAAGATTTTCATTAGACTTTTTTTTAAATAGTCTGTAGATAGTGTATGAGTGCATGTATGAAACAAAAGGTAACTTTCTTCTTTTGTCTCTTTAGTATTTTGTCCAATTGATGTAGTTTTGTAACATAATTGTCACCCACTGCATTGAGCAAGACTACTGGGTATTTGCCAGCAGGGTGAATGCTAGTTTTGTTTAATTAATTAATTTTTTCTCTATGGACTAAATTTTTTTAACTTCAGATATTGCAGCTTAAATTTTAGCTAAGTTATACAGCAGTTATAAGCATATCTATAATATTCTTATTCTGTAAAAAAAGCTAATCCTCTTGAGCAACTAAACAAGTAAACAAAAATAAGCAATGCAAACAAGTTGTTTTGCATTTATACTTCTCGAAGTAAATGAGTGTTACCCTGGAATATAAAAACGTAGTTTTGTCATTTCTCATTATGCTGTTTTTCTGCCAGGGTTAAACAGTGATTTATTGTATCCAAATGGGTTATCATGTACGTTACCAGCTGAAGTACAACTCCAAATGTTGAAAAGTCTGCCTGGCCTGGAAAATGTCACCATGGTTAGACCTGGTACAGTAAAGATTGTCTGAATCATTTGCTATATTATGTTTATTTAGTTCATATAGAAATGATTAAAATATTTATGTATTTTATTATAAGCAAGATATTTCATTTTTTAATTATTTAATGAATTTATTACGAGTAGCCTTT
>NW_013668406.1:7751-17327 GCF_000517525.1 Limulus polyphemus | reverse complement strand
AAGATATTAAACATATCACTGTTTAAAACTTAACAGAAAGAGGATACAGAGAAAATAGTTGATTATTTAACATATATCAAATAGTTATGCACAATAATTTTACCTATCATAAAGGAATTTATCTTTACATGGTTCTGCATATTTTGATGTGCACTAGTAAGGAACAAGACATAAATAATTACATTCTCAAAAGATGATAGTTTCTAACCAAGTAAAAAACCTATGCTTGGAATGGGCAGACATATTACAAAAAAATCAATAAGTATTTATTTGTTTTTATGAATTACACAAATAAACATTGCAAAATGACAAAATATTAATTCTAAGATTGTAATTTGCTGTGGACTCATAACCAGATTTTGCAAGTTTGGGTCTTGTTGTGTCCTTGAGCAAGACACTTTACCCCACCTGTTCCAATCTACCCAGCTATATGACTACATGTACCTAACTGTTAGCTGAAGGTTAACCGGTGATGGACTGTCATCTTGTTTAGGGGGAGTGGGTCATCATTCTCATCTGCTTTTGCTATTGTAACTGGAGTTTGAAAGCACTGGCCTTATATGCTTTAGGAGCGGAATAGGGTTTAACTTTTAAACTTTTTTAAATGTGAGAAGTATTAGTATAATTAATTTAAAAAAAATTTAATGTTGTTTTGTATCACAAAGCTCTACAAAAAAGGCCTAAGTTCATGTAGCAATGGTGGTGATCCTTAAAGTTTTGCAATACTCTTTAGAATTTTAAGTAATAAAATTAGTTTTCCACATTAATTTGTGCAACAGTAAATTTCTATTGAATTAGAGCAGTGAATTATATAATTTTCTAACATTTCAACTATTTCACTATCCTTTTATCCAACCTTCTGGGGTTTCTGTTTCTTTGTTGCTACGAGTTTTCTGCATACTCTCTTTCTTCTTCTGTGTATTTCTAGGTCAGTTTTAGCTACTTCGGTATCCTTTGGTATGCTTAATTATAAAAACAAGTATACCCTGGCACAGTTTCCAGTATTGTCTCATATTATTTGCGAGTTTACTTGAGATTAAGTGCAGGGAACAAGTGTATGTGAAGTTCTACTTTAATCAGAGCTGAAACAAGTTTTCTTCATTATTATAGTATAGTATCTGCCAGTAATACTGTGTATTTCATTTTTTATACTTTTTTTGGAAGATAATATGTAACTTATTCGTTTCATTTATGTGTGAATTTCCCTTCATAAAATACCAGATCAGTTATCATTTGAATGGCAGTCACAACTAAAACTTTTCATCATTGCACCTGTCTTAACGTTTTCCAAGTCACTGTGTACTTTTCATATACAATAAATTACAGAAATCTCTCTCTAATTGTTTTATTTATATGAAGAAGCAGTTTATTGGTTGGGTCTAAGTATAATGTATTAAAATGATTGATGTGTTTATTTGTGTGTAGTATTTTCAGTTAAAAAAAAAGTTTCCTGACAAGTATCAGACAGGCAATCCAGCAGATAACATCAGATTTGGTCAAAAGATAAGGGGAGTGTTCTGTAATTGATAGCTTGACTGAATTTTAAGTTGTATGATTGGACACATTTAAATGACAGAGAAAACAGTCTTTATTTAGAAATAACTTAAAAAACAGTGCATGTACTTGTTTAGATAAGTGGATGATTGCTTCTATTTGATCAGTGAATAACTTGCCAGATTTTCATCTCTTCAGATGAATCTCTACGGAACTAGTTATTTTTAAAGTCAAGTAGAACTGAAAAAAAAAGTGCTGAGATTTTAAACGTCAACTTGCTTTCTTTGTCTGGTGGATGGTATCACCTTACGATCTCTATTCTTTGACAGCATTGATCAGCTATCAGTTTTAGTTGATGTCATAGTTTAACCAGCAAAGGATATTCCAGTTTTAATGTGTTTTAATCCAGACTCAAATTTTGCTCAAATATCCTTATGAGCAGAAGATTTCATCAAAAAAGCAAATAAAAGGCTAAGATGGCTAGAACAAGACAATGATAGACACCCTGAACCACATGTTGCTGCCATGACAGTGTAGAAACTAGATAATCAGTAATTTAGAATAATTCTATATTACTATAGAGCCCTTTAATTTGCTATTCTTTGTAAGAATTCTAATAAGGGATCAACATATCTTACTTTATAACAACTATAACTTATCAGCCTAAGCTCATCAGTGGAACTTTTAAACAAATCTTGTAATTTTTCAACAACTTTGATAGTTATTCCAACTTATTTTAACCAAACTTGTCTTCAAATTTTATTTTATAATATCTTTTTGGAACATATATGCATAACTAGATTTAAAAGAAAAAAATTAAGAAAATTTCTTGGAACTGGATTAGTGTCTTGAATTTCAATTCAGTATTCATACAGTACTGATCGATGTGTCTAAGCATTAATAGATATGTACTGATTGTGTATCCTTTTTTATATTTTAAACTTATGTTAAACATTGTTTAACACTTTATGTCCCATTGATATTAAATATATATATTATGTTTGACACACACACACACACACAAATATATATATATATATATATTTAATCATTTTACCAGCCTTCAATAAACTCATGTGGAATTTGAGTGTGACTTCATTCTTGTGGTGACTGGTTTGTATGGTCTGTTATAGTTTAGATAGTTCAATAAATATGCCCAATGCAGTATGATAATCTTTAATACATTACTACAAATGGAAAACTACAAAGTAGTTTTGTATACTAAATTTCTCTAAACCTGTTTTTATGTACATTAGTAAATTTAGGTTCTATTCTGTTTAAAGTACTAGACAGTTTGATCAACAAAATTGAAAGAACTGTGGAAATACAATAATCTAGATCCACTGCTTGTATATGTTGTGTAGGTTATGGTGTGGAATATGATTATATTGATCCTCGACAACTAAAACCAACCCTTGAAACTCTAAAAATCAGCAACTTGTTTTTTGCTGGCCAAATTAATGGAACAACAGGATATGAAGAGGCTGCTGCACAGGTTTGATTCTCTTTATTGTTACATAGATACACATACTGGCCAACAAAACTAGAAACCTCTTAAATCTTTAATATTATGTTGGGTCACTACATGTCCTTATGACAGTCAAATGAGCTGTGGCATGGATTCCATGAGGTATTGGAGGGCAGACAAATCCATTTTACCCCATTCCTCCAGCAGTCCAACCTCCTTCATGTTCTATATATCATGTTCCAACACATCCTACAAATTTTTAGTGGGATTGCCATCTGGTGACTGTAGTTTCAGAGGAAATCCTGAAGTTCTACATCATTTTCTTCAAACCAATCATGCACCCATCAAGCAAGATAGATCGGAGAATTGTCATCATGGAAGTAGCCATCACTGTTGAATTAGAAGTGAAGCTCTGCTGATTGCACTTGGTAATGCCCAGATGTTACTTGTTCCTCCAGTGGTATCAGAGAGCTTGCTCCATGCCTGTTAAACATTCCACACATGATTATTCCACTGCCAGTAGCCTGAAAAGTAGACATGACACATGAAATGTTTCTATTTTTTTGGTACAGTGTGTGTGTGTGTGTGTATATATCTTTATTATTTTTCATTGTTAAATGCCTTGGATACAGCTCATATCAAATTTTTAGTCATTACTGTTATTTATATATGACCTAGCAAAACATTAATTGTGAGAAGCAAAGAAAGGAATATTATTTTTTCCTACCTTGATATGCATTGTTAGTATTTATAAAACAGATATATTGTCCTAAAATGTTCATGCTTATTACCCACTCATTCTTCACTTTAGGGTTATACATTTATCACAAGATCTTTCATATTGTTTCAAATCCATACCAATCATTTGAAACAAACATTGAAGATCATGATTCATTGCCAAAGATGATAATTTTTCAACTGCCATTCATCCAAGTTTCCAAACTTAAGAAAGCCTTTGGCTTCATTTCACAGTTATAATATGTGGCTCCTAAAAAGCAGCCGTCTCATAAGTTCAGCAGAAAGGAGCTCACAGTGCAAATTGGATATGCTTTCTTGAAGTTCTAAACTGTCATTAAGAAGTTCTGGGTAATGGATTGAAACCTAAGCATCCAGTTTCATTTTATAATGTTTCAGACATGACATGGCTCATGGAGTGAATAATTTTGGATAGTCATGGCTCACGCTAATATTCTACATTATGACATTCAAGTGTTAATCTGTTTTCTTGACACATTACTTGTATATGAGTAATCAAACTGAAGTATTTCAAACACTCATATCACCAGTGCTGCATCCAATAGCCATTATTCTCTGAAGGTTCATTAACTCTTTTTGCTCATGACATTTTTGCTTTATTAGATTGTTTCCCTACAATAAATGTTTCGATTTAGTGTGTTCAAGCTGTAGTTTCTTTTCCATAGGTAAAGTTGTTGCATATAAGTTGAAAACAATTACATTCTTAGTAGCCTAAAGCTTGTTAGAGTAACTGTGGTTTACTCATGGTGTAATTCCTACACACGTGGTAGTGGGAATCATATTGCTACAACACTTTCAACATCTTTATAAGTTCTGATAATCTGTAACTATGGACTAGTTTTAAAGTAAGTATTATTAAATACTTTTCAATTTAAAAAAATCAATATATTTAAAAAAAGAAAAATTCTTAAAAGGTAGGGAGAAAGACAAGGAAGTTAAAGTTAAAACATATCAAAAGAAGTGTATAGTCATTAATGATGTTAAAATAATGAAAATAAATTTTAAAACGAGGATTAAAAGTAGTAACTAAGAGAATTAAAAAAAACTTTGAAAGAAAATGTATCAAATCTCTAAAACAGTTTTAAAATTAGGATAATCACTTGACTTTTAAAAAGAATGAAAGTAAAAACCATTGTTAACATTCTGTTTAGAGAAGAACAAAGATGAAAACTAAGTTGCTGAACATAATTATAGAAACAAACAAGTTCACTTAAAGAACATGATACATATTGTGTATTAAATATATTTATTTAAATTTATTTTGTGAATTTTGAGTTTTTTGCACATACAATTTAAATTTGTAGACTTCTCAAATATTGCTTTGAGAGATATTTCATATAAACACCCAGGATTGTAACATATGCTACATTAGGAAGAATGCACATTGGAATAGAATAGAATATCTTTGTGGTAACTTCTAACTTATAAACTCTTAGATCATAGTACATCACGAGATTCACATACCAATTTGCTGTAAGCAGGCCTATTAGCAATTAAAGGTACACTGATCCAGTATATTTAATAGTTTTATGCATATATAGGTATGGTATATGTAGTGGGTTGACACATAACAATATTCCTTGCTGTCACTCATAAGTTCTTAGAATATTTATATATGTATATAAGTGTGTGTGTGTGTATATATGTACAAATTCTGTGTCATACTTACTTGTGTTACTTTACATTTTTCTTATGTCTCTTTATTTTTGTAGGGCATTGTTGCTGGGATCAATGCAGCCTGTAAGGTGCAGGATCAACCCCCTTTCATTGTTGACCGAACAGAAGGCTACATTGGTGTTTTGGTAGATGACCTCACAACACTGGGTACTAATGAACCATATAGAATGTTCACGAGTCGTTCAGAATTCCGTCTGTCCTTACGTCCTGATAATGCTGATATTAGACTAACTGAGAAAGGTAAGTCACATAATGATATAAGGTTCAGAAATACCTCTCAAACTTGTTCAGGTAGTGATGTAAATAATCTTTAACAAAACTAGATAAATTTCCTGTTAACAGTTTACAAGATACAGGTGTAACGAAAGGAAGCATATGACACAAAAAAATCTGTGAAGTAACAGGTTGTTTACTATTTTATGTTTTGTAAAATTATTTTATGGCAAATATTTTGAATAGATGAATGTCACATTCATGGAATATAATTCAGAATATGTACAGATAGTGTTATTTGTTTTTAACATGGTTTATTACTTTCAGTAAATGTTGGTCATAGAAAATAAAGACTTACATAATAGAATAATAGTTTTTATCAAAAATTAAGTTTATACATTAATGGTTAAGATCATGATTGAGGAATGGTGTCATTGACTTTATTGAATATATATAATTCTCAGAGGACATGACTAAAATGCTATGTGTGAGTTCAGTAGTTATGTATTCCTTTGTGGTCAGTTGAATTATTATTTGATACAAAATTATCTGTGATGTCCTATGAACAGCCTCTGAACACTCATTTCCCTGAATTGTTTATGGATCTCCATAGGTACTACTTTCCCACTGAATATGTAGAAATTGTGGATACCCCTCTGAATTTTTAATTTCTGTATAATTTAATTGGAGTTGTGCTTGCTACTACATTTCCCTAGATGTTATGTAGGTAACTCAGGAATGCTACATTTTAACTGAATATTGTATGGATAACCTTGAGTAGTTAAATTGCCTAGCTGATACATTTCCCTGGATGTTATGTGTCATTTGTTAATATTATGTTCCCTGTGTGGTTTGTAGATTACCTTAAATGCTATTTTTCCATGGATGTTAATAGTGTCCTCTGAATGCTACAATTCTTTGTGTGACTTATGAATTGTTTTATACCACTAATATTATAATTTCAGATTGCTACGTTTAATTGAATGGGTTATTGATTGTGTACTATGTTTTTGTAAATGTCAAAATAACATCTTATGAATAGTACCATTTTATGAGTGGTTTGTGGATATTACATAGGTTTCTAAATAGGTTTCTAACAGTGATACAGCCTTTGTTGTACACATAGGAGCTAATGGTGTAGGGAAGGGTATGTCAGAAGACCTTACTGATAAGCAGAAGGTCAATAAAGATATTTAATGAAAAGGGCTGTAACTTAATTGTGTGAGAGATACTGCCAGGACTTAATTGTGGGGGTAAAATTATAAGTAGGATGGTTAGGCTGAATGCCAAGCTTTAATAGCTTAATATGTAAGGATGAGCAGATTGGCTGATTAGACTTGTAAGATCAGTTTTTTGGAATGGATGATTTACATATAAGTAGGTTAAAAAAGCTGGCTTATTTGCCAGGGTTATTAACTCAGCTGTATGGACAGTTTTAAACTAGGACTAGGCAGTGTTGAAGTGCAGGATAAAATAAATGCAGAAAAACAAGATGCAGAGATGAGTGAAATGTAGAAATAAAGTATACAAGCAGTTCTAAGTGTAGGCTAAATTATTATTCTAGTAATTATTACTATTGTAATAATTATTAATTATTACTATTGTAATGCTAGAAGTATAAGAAATAGAATAGATGACTTTAGAGCACTAGTTAGAACTGAGAATTTTGATATAATGAGAATGAATTAAAATTTGGTTAAATGTAGACTATTTTGATCTAAGGAATTTCTTTGAAATACAGGGTTATAGGTTTTTAATAGGGATAGAGTACTCAAAAGAGGGGAGGGGAGTAAAGTATATGTAAAATGTGAGTTACATCCTATTCGAGTTGAGGAGATCAAAGCCAATAGTAAGAAGATTGAACCTATTCAAGTTTTTGTTCACAGATATAGGGGGATAAGGCTTTTCATTAGAATGTGTTGCACACCAACAGATGAAATGGATAACATTAATGAGAAACTCTACACTGAGATTAAGATTTTATCTGTTAATAAGGTCGTAATTATGGGGGATTTTAATTTTAGGTACGTACATTTGGAATGCCAAAGGAAGACAGGTTTTTAGAAACCACTAAGGATGGCTTTCTTCACCAATTGGCCAGAAAACCTATTAGGAACAATGCTATTTTGGATTTATTGTTATTTATTCTAATAAAGAAATGGTTGAGAGAGAGTGGAGATTGGGGAATATCTGGGTGCACTGATCAGTGTTCAACTAGATATGATGTTTTAGCTCGTATTGAGATCAGGAATAATGATATTTTGGTTACAAAAAAAAAAAAGCTAAATTTGAAGGGATGCAACAAGAATTGTCTGTTGTGAATTGGGCAACCAAATTACTTGAAGAAATTGATCAAATATGATAAATATGTAAGTGAATTTTTATATATTCAAGATAGACGTGTTTCTTGCAGAAAAACAGAGTGGCAACAAGTAAAAAACTAGGTTGACTCACAAAGGGTATAAGGAATAAAATTAAAGAAAAGCAGTTTAAATTGACTGCTATGATGGGAGACTTTGAGGATCGTAGAAGATCAAGAGCATTGGTCAAGGTATAAGAATAATAATTGGTTGAAAATTCAAAATTTAATAGTAAGGATTTTTTTAAATACAATAAGAATGAACATAATGTTAAAATGAGAGTAGAGCCATCGAGAAATGATAAAGGAAGGCTCATATTTGATGAAGATTTAAGTAATATTTCTTGTCTTGTACAGTTGCTGGATAGATGATTGAACAAAATGATCACATTAATTCTGAGTTTGATAAGAACAAATTGGGAAGTTTAAATAATTATAAGGCTCCTTCTCCAGATAATATTTTTGCTAACATTTTGGAAGTTTAAGATTGGATATGTGAGTCACTTGCTACTATTTTTTTTTTGTAAGTTTTTTGAATAGTAGGCAGGTGTCAGGAAATTGGAAGGTGGCTAATGTTCTTCTTTTCAAGGGAGATGATAAAAATAGTCCTAGTAATTATAGGCCTATTAGTCTTACATCAGTTTTGAGAAAAGTTTTTGAAAGTCTGATATAAGTCATTTAACAAAGTTTTAAATTTTTCTTGGATAGTCATCATGGGGAAAATCTTGCCATACTAAGCTTTTGACATTCTTTGAATATAGATGAAGGTAAGGGTTTGGTTTGATGTATGTCAATCTTCAGAAAGCACTTGACAAATAACCACATAAAAGACTTGTTAAAAAATTATCTCAATAGGTTTGGGAGATAAGTTGGCTCATTGGACAGAAGAAAGTAGAAGGTTGTTGTAAATTAAGGTCAGTCACACTGGATTAAAGGCTCAGGACTCAATGTTAGGACCTTTGCTCTTTGTGATTTATGTCTATTACATTGATGAAAGAATGGGACATCGATGAAAGAATGGACACTAAATTGCTTAAATATGCTGGTACTAAGGGCTTGAGTGTAGTTAACTTTGAGGTCCAGCTGCTATTTTACAAAAGGATTTACATCAATGGCGATTTTCGCAAATAATTGGCAGATAGCTTTTAATTTTAATAAATGCAAGATAATGAATATCGGTTATCGTAATTTGAATTATAAGCATAATTTTGATGGAAATAACCTGATCAATGTCATGTGGATAACTTTAAGGGATACTGTTACATGAGTGAATTATAGGTTGCACTAAAAACTAACTTTCTTCAAGTAGTTTTATGAATTTCCCTACACATTACATTTTTCACAAGAGCTGAATTTTTGTGCCAATTATCTGCTTTCTTAGACACACAACTGGCCATTCACAAATTCAATGTAAGTCAGATGAGAAAGAATTTTCATTATTTGGGGGGGGGGGGTGATTTTTTGTTTAAAAGCAAAATTCTCTTGAATATTCTGTGGAAAAGATTTGTTACAAAAACCGAAAGTAAACCCAAGTTGTGTGAAATTATTACAGGATTATTTTGAATGAGTAATACTTATCTAGAAACCATCATATAGATATGAATAATGT
>NW_013668406.1:2651-7741 GCF_000517525.1 Limulus polyphemus | reverse complement strand
GGGGAAAATCTTGCCATACTAAGCTTTTGACATTATTTGAATATAGATGAAGGTAAGGGTTTGGTTTGATGTATGTCAATCTTGTTGATTAAAAGCAAAATTCTCTTGAATATTCTGTGGAAAAGATTTGTTACAAAAACCGAAAGTAAACCCAAGTTGTGTGAAATTATTACAGGTTTATTTTAAATGAGTAATACTAATCTAGAAACCATCATATAGATATGAATAATGTTCTTAAACGAACTACATGACCTATTGTGGAAAGTTAGTGTTTTTCTACTGTTATTAGTGCACATATATATAGGAGATACACAATATACAAGCTGTAATGTTAATAGTAACATAAATTCTGCACACATATGTAAATATTAAGTTCAGATGCACTTTAAAAATAATCCATTTTCTACCCTTCATCTTCCCTCCCTCTAGACTATATGGTATCGATTCAGTATGACCTATACTTATTCCTGTTTTACTGGATGTTGTGTTGACAATTCCGTACTTGTACATTTGCATAATTGATTTTGTGTACATCTGTGAATTCTTGCATTTGTCTTTATAATGTATTGCTTCTTTCCCATTTATGAGTATATAAGTTAGTATAATTTCTTTTTCAGATTGTTAAAGATTTGTATCAAGTTATAGTTAATAACATGTTCATAAGTCTATATGTTTATAATATTTTAAACTGACACTTTTCTACATCTGCTGGAGTTAAGACTTTTATTACCATATAGTAGTGTTGTAAGTTAGTTGAAATAATAAGAGAAATGATTGGCCTGTCAGAACCATTCAATCACAGATTATAATTGGTTAGTAACATTTTCTTTACTTTTATATAAGTTAAGATAAAAACATTTTAATGATATGTAATGTTTTATAAAGCATTTTCAATATATTTGTGCTAAGTTAAAAAAGAAAAAAATTTACAATTTTATAAGTTTAAAAGTGGAATTGACATATCTACTCACGGTTGTAGCACTTTATTATTTAAGTTCTTTAGTGTAACTGAAGCTTTGTATTGTCAGTTATGGTTTGTGTTTTAGTGGAATGCTTCTCAAGAAGCTGTAAAGTAAAACACTGAGTGTCCAATTAAAAAAATTAATTTTGTATTATTTACTACTATTAAGTTGTATCACTTTGAATGGTTACTGTTAAAATATAATGTAATCTAATTATTGTAAAATGCATAATTAGATTGTTATTTGAAAAATTATCATAAACAAAGATGAGAAATGTTAGGTTTGTATGTTTATGTTTCTAAGGTTACAGAGCTGGATGTGTTTCGGAGACAAGATACAAGAGATTTTGTGATGTACATCTCCAGCTAAAAGAAGCTATCCAGTTTTTGAAATTTCAAACCAATTCAATGAATGAATGGAGGAGAAAAATTAAATTGGGAGGAACTAAGAGCCTCCACACTAAAACGTAGGTTCAAATATCTTGTATTCAAAGTACTATTTTTTTTATCTTTGATAATTACAAACAAAGGATTTGCATGTATAACATATTTCTGTACATGCAACTTGGAAAAGCTAAATGTGCTATTACTAAACAATAAATTACTGATAGAATGCTATTATCTCATTGTTATTAATGAATGATGAGTTTGATCTTTCTAAAAGAGATAGTATTGTGTAACTAGGAATATACAAATGCAGCTTGAAAGAATTTTTTATTTTTGTTGGTTGGTATGTTGCTGTCTTCTTTAAGTAATTGATACATTTGGTGGAAAATGAAGTTTGATAATGAATAGTAGAGCCACACCGACAATTGTAAACATCTTATATGACTGTTTCAGAATTACACATATTCCATCTTAAGCAAATCTATGAAAATAACAAATTGAACAATTTTTTGTAAATTACTAATATAAAAATAGTGTTAGGAAATCATAAAACATTCAATTTAAAAAAAAAGGGAGAGAGCTATTTGAATAAAGCAATGGGGAACGAGTTTGAATTTCTATTGAGGCTTGGACTTTTGTTCATAACATGTAGAGTTTCTTTTATAGATAGTTGATGATTGTTATATCCATAAGTTGGAATTGAAAAGTCTTCTAAGAGGAAATTGGGTGCATTGACATTTTGATGCAAGAATATATAGGAGAGATAGGTGGAGAATGAAGTTTAAGTCCTGTTCTGTTAGAAACACCCATGTATTTCAAGGTGTGTATTTGTAAATGATAAGTCTTGCTTATGTAGGTGGCTTTAAAGCTAACACATGTATATTTATATATGACCTTTGAAAGTAAGAGTGGAGGTAAAATGTCTTTAGTTCTAAAAAAGCTACTGATACAAATTGATAATTTGAAGACTATGGAGTTTAATCTGAGTAGCTTTTTGAGTTGGGTTTTAACAAAAAAAAAACATTGTTTTCCAAGATACAGAATAACAAGTGTTAAAGGGAATTTGGAATATATTTGGATATTATTCAGTGTAGTTCTTTTCTTAGTAAAGTATGTGTTAAGTTTTCTAGTAAGGATGAAGGATACTCAATTTTTTCTTAAGGTGTCCTAAAGGAAAGTTATTTCATTATGAATAGAGATGTTATCCAAGCAGATCGAGTAGGCCCAGTGAAGAAGAGTTAAGACAAAGTTTAGTTTGAATTATTATGACAGAAAAGTATTTGTACAAACCAATGAAAGTTTTCTTTCTTTAAACAGAGGTGCTACATTTGTTGTTTCATTTTTGAACTTGAATGACAAACAAAGAAAGTTTGTTTTTATTTTCAATTTTACAAGTGAGTTTTATATTAGGGTGTTGAGAATTTAAGTGGTTGAGGAATTTGTCAATGTGTTCAAGGTTACGGAAGAGTAAGAATGTCTCATCTACATACTTTTCATACAGTGTGGGTGTAATGTCAAAAGGACACTTGTTCAGCCACATGTGCTCTTGGTGACAAAGAATCATATTAGCTAGTGAGAGTCCTAGTAACCATCTGTCTGGTTATACGCTGACCATGAAATACAAAGTTGTTTTCTTTTAAAGCAAGGTTTAGTAGTTGTGCAAGTTGCTCTTTGTTTATTCTGGCTCTCAGAAAGTAGTTACTGGGAAATAGTTTGTTGAGACAGATTTGTATCATTTCATCTAAAGGAATGTGAGTAAAAAGAAACTCAATGTCAAAGCTTGCCATAGTATATTGGTCAGCATCTGGAAATTGAGAAATTTCATGTGCAAAAAAAAAGGAATCTTTGATGACATAAGCATTAGTCATTAGGGGGTTTAAAATAGGAAGTAGGAATTTAGCAAATTTGT
Organism: Limulus polyphemus; assembly: GCF_000517525.1. Taxonomy (NCBI): domain Eukaryota; kingdom Metazoa; phylum Arthropoda; class Merostomata; order Xiphosura; family Limulidae; genus Limulus; species Limulus polyphemus. The sequence goes on along the minus strand of NW_013668406.1, from coordinate 4,484 downwards.
AGGTATAGGTTTTGATATTGGAAAGGATAGGTCTGAGTGGAGAATTGTGTTTGTGAATTTTTGGAAGACCAAACATAATACCAGGGGAGAATCCTGAAGGATAGAGTTCATTGAAAGTGTTATCAGAGATAATTTTCTGTTTTCTTAAATTTCTTTGCAGTTTTTCTTCACACCAAATGGTTAACCATGTTTGTATTTAAAGGATTAAACTTATTAGTGTTTTGTAGGATTTGTCTCATTTTGTCAGTGTAATCCTATTTGTTTGGAATTCAATTCCAATACTCTTATCAGGTTGGGTAACAGTGATATCATTATTGCTAACTAGTTCTTTAAGAACTAAGAATTCTTCTCTAGACAGAGGAGAGAAGGTCCTGTGAGAGTTAAAGTTGTAGAAAGACAACAAGGCAATGTTTTTCTATTCTAGTTTTAATAATATTATCAACATCAAAAGTGTTAGTACTTTTCCTCATCTCAAAAATCTCAAATATCCTTTGTGTAATCCCTAAAATCTCCTAAATGCATTTCAAACGTTTTTTTTTTCAGTAAAACTTTATAGTTTATCTGCTATTTTCTCTACCCTATCTCAAAACGGGATTGGTCAATTCGACCGACCTCGTAATCACCATTTGATAGATGAAAACTGACTTTCTATTGGTTATAGGTAATATATAATGAAACATAAGAGTGAACTATCAACGAGAGGATGTGACAGGTGGGTGTGGTAGGAGGGGGTCTGATGCTCCTGATGATAGTAGCGTGAAGCTACTGAAACATGAAGAGTCTTTTAACCCTATCGCCACAGGTATCCTTTCTTGCGCATGACACAAGGTTTTAATGTCTTACATTCAAAATTTTATTAAATTACTTTTGTTTATGTTATACCAATTAGAACAGCATAAAATCTTAGCTAATAATCCATATTTTAATAGTATATAAGTTTTAAGTTCTTAATTCTACAAGGAAATATTTTAAAAATCCTGAATTTCCACTAGTGTGACCCACATGACATATTTTTTCTTAGCATGTCATCATCCATATTTTATCCACCACCTATCAAAAAAGTACAAAATTAAATGTAAATTACTCTCTATAAAATCATTATTGCTCAGACAAACCATAATTTTTATAGCCTTCAATTTTGTTTGGTTACAGAGCTTTCGAATAGAAAAAAAATGTACGTGAATAGCAGGTAGTTTTGTAATGAAAAGGTTTAACTCATTGTGATCTATGAGGGTGGTATTAAGTCAATATTTCTTTCCAAACCCTTGACCAACTCGCCAGTGTATTTAGAAAACATAATTTTGTTCTTATTTTCAAACCATTTAACAAAATTAAAACAAAACTTCCTATCATTAAAGATAAAAAAGACATTTTAGAGAAGTGAGGTCTATATCAAATTGTGTGAATGCAACACAAAATATATCGGTCAAACTAAACGTAATTTGAAATATCGTCTTAATGAACATAAATGTTATGTACGTAATAATTATATGTTAATTTTTCCTCTTGCTGAACACATTGTCAAAACAGGTCATTCAGTACAATGGCATGAAACAATAATTTTAAATGAACCTTATAATCAAAGTGAATTGAATATTAGAGAATCAGTAGAAATTTTGTGCTGTAAAATCAATAATCCTTTAACTCTTTCAACCTGGGCTAGGTCCCTAGGACCGACCTCATAACCATTTTGTGCATGTTATAGTTTTCATGCTATAACTTTTAAATTAGTAAGGGAATGTTAACGAAATTTGGCAGTTTATCAGTAAACATTACAATGCTTTTATACACAAAATATCTAATTTTTTTATTAAGTCTTAAGGTTTGTAAATC
>NW_013668406.1:0-1651 GCF_000517525.1 Limulus polyphemus | reverse complement strand
TGAAACTATAAACTTAGTATTTTGGCTTCAAAACATCTAATTTGAACCAGTGCTGCATTCAACATACTACGTGACACACAAAAATCTATGTTTATCTGTCTTTGTAATATTTAGCTTTAAATTAAGAAATTGAATAATGAACAAATTGAGTAATATATGGTTCTAAAATTTGAATTATAATCTACAGTTTGATATCAAACTTATTGACATAAATTCATGAAATAGTAGTTATAAAATTTTGAAAGCAAGTCAACAAAGCAGATGACATGGCCTTTCACCTGTGACCTTTCTCAAAAGGGTTAAATAGAGATGAAGGATTAGCTGGTGATAATCCACAGTTTTGAAAAGAAATATTGACTTCTTATGTGTAATATTCATACCACATTCATAGATCACAATGAATTGGACCTTTTTCATTATAAAACTACCCATTTGTCATGTACGTTTTTACTCCTGATGATGGTAGTATAAAGCTACTGAAACATGTAGTAATTTAATGTTGGTCATCAGCCAAACAAAATATTTTGTTGTGCATTTCAAACATTGATTTTGTTTATATTTTGAAATTTAATGAAATTCAGCCGTCTTAGATATAGATGAGTTCTAAGTCCATTTCCTAAACTAACAATGCAAAATAATCCTCTTAAGAATAAAACATAATAAGTGAAAAGTAATGAAATAAATATACATACATTAAGTATTTTAACAATACTGTTAATGAAACTTTCTTTAAAGAATTAGAATAGAATTTTACTTACAAGACAGATAGAAACTAGTTTTTTGCTTCATGAATTATCTCTAGTTCCCTGTCTTTAGAAGTGTGACACCATTTTACACAAAACTATATATAAGTATCTATTACCTTCTCATACTTTAAAACTTGTTTGCCATTTTACAAATTCAGAAGCTACTTAGAAAGTTATGCATGATGGTTTGTAAAGAAATGATAAACACCAGCTTTATACAGAATCTAAGTTGTGTGCTATTATTTGAAAAATATTTATTTCATGTTAAATTTATTGATATAAATTAAAATATACATATATAGTTGTTTTTTCACATTGAAAATATCAGCTATGAAGTTACTTTTGTATTACAAGATGTATAATAGATTATATTAATAAATAAAAAGTGGTTAGTTCAAGTTAGATGGAAAAAAGAGGGTTGGTATGTAAGGTAATATTGTATTTTTTATAACTTTTAAGAGAAAGTTTGCCATTACATGTTATCAAACATTTTTTCAGTCAACTGATGGTGAAGTTGTTTCAAGAAATGTGGTGCTTGGCTTACAATAACTTTTATATTGTCTGTGTATTTATTTAGGATGCTACATTTTGCATATTTGTAGTCCCTTTAATTTTATGAATATTAATTTTAAAACACCTTAGTTTTTAGAAACATCCATATAATCATCATATCCCAGGTAGGATGAACAGTGTATCATGATTGGTCGAGCTACTAAGTCAATGTGTAGATCTTTTGTTCTTTCCTTTTGAAAATACAGCTTTGTTTTATTTAGTCTTATCTGATGAACCCTTAAAGAATACTTAAATATTTGGAGAGCTTTGTTCTTGCTGTTTTTAAAGAAAATGAAAAGTTGTAGATATGAATTATGCATTTTGTAGTCATAATTCTTAACATAAGTTAATAT
>NW_013668405.1:147932-156028 GCF_000517525.1 Limulus polyphemus | reverse complement strand
TTACCTGCACACGTAACTCCTGTTCATAGCATCAAAAAATTATAATGTAAAGGTAGTAAACCAGTAAATAGTTAGTTACCTGTACACGTAACTCCTGTTCATAGCATCAAAATAATTCTAATTTACTCTGTGAAATTATTAGCTGGATATACATGAACAGAAAAGCTAACTTAGCTTTAAAATTGGAGGAGAAATTGTAGGATTTAATTAGCAGACTGTATACTGATAAGCATACGACCGCTGTTTACAATAAACAAAATTTTTGTTTTGTTTTTCTGAGGTTATTCTGTTCTCCTCAGGTCCTATTATTAGAAGATTTAACATATATATATGAAAACGCTTGGTCTAATTTTTATACACATGAAAAAATATTAATGTAATAAAATTAGTATTTAATAAAAACTATGTATAGGATGTAGATTAATTATGTTTTCATTTACGATTAGTTTATAATGTATGTTTGAAATATCCTAAATTCGCTGCTTTGATAAGAGTAAAGATGGTCGGAGTGTTAGAAAAGTTGACTTACAAAAAACAACAACAATGAAACAAACTTTCTGATATCAATTCATGCAACTGTGTCTCTCGTAGCCAACTTTCCTTTTTTCCGGCTGATTCTTCGCTATAACTGACATCTAAACTTTGATTCACTGAATACATAATGTAACCACAAACTTCAGCATTGATCAAACACTCCATTCCTCCACACAAGAACTGCTTTAGATCAAGACTGGAACTGAACCGAGGTAAGACGTACACAAAGAAAATAACTTTTCCTAGCAACATCAATCACATAAAAGCTATTATAAAATGACCACTCTTAATGGGCTTTCGAACCAACAATCAAAAAAGGTCAACTTCCGGGTTGATATGGTCAGAGCTACCAATGATAAAAACGCACGGTATTTCCAAGAAATATTTAACGCAGTTAATAGTAGACTTTTATAAACTACCAGAGTCTAGGAATATATCTGACTCATTAATATAACATAGGCTTAATGGGCTCAATATAACACAATAAAAGTTATAAAATATTTTCTATTATGCCAAAAACTGGACTATACGGTTTTTAAAATATATGTAGACTTTACCTTTGAAATTTATTCTTACTACATATTAAAGTGAAAATTATAACATAGAACGAAATAAGTAAAATTCATCAAATAAAGAAATTCAGCAGGTCTAAAAACTACAAGTTCTATGCCCCTGTGAAATGGATCTTATTCTAGACGTAACTGAATACTAAAGAATTTAGCTGTATGTTTATGAACTTAAAAGACGTTTAACATGACCTTGAAATTAAGTCAAGGTCATCAGCAGATAAATGAAAATCAGCCTACGATTGGTAGAGAAGAAGAGATTTACAGATGTCAGTAACAAATAAAGGGAGGCATGCACAAAAATGTAAAACTGATTTCATGATCTCGAAGATGTAATTACATGAACAGGTTCTAATAAAGGCAGCATAATTAGTGTTCATCCATCAGTGGCTTTTTAGGACCGTGTCTGGCGGTGCATAAACACGAATGTGGTTTCATTTTACTAATGGATACGACAAAGCTTCCAGTGATGAATTTGTTGGTGATGACTCGCACTAACCCTGGTTGTAGAGAACCACGAATCTTGGAGCATGGTCCAAAATCACTGGAGCATTTATTTTACTTGTATCTTATATTAAAATATTAATCTATCTTCTCTAACATATGAAATATGTTTCCTCAGCTTTAGTTCCTTCCGAAACTTTTATAGCTTGCATAAACCCACGGTGTCCTGAAATTCGGTAAAAACAACAACACTCGTTCTGAATTTATACGACCATTGTTCTTTAATTTGAACACGTTCTGTATTTCCAAGTCTAAACAATTTTGTTAAAGGTGTTGTCATTTTCAAGACTATCGGAACCTTATGCACACTGTCAGAGATCCCATAGGTTTCGAGTTTAGAAGTCTCTAATTTTGAACAACTAACCAGTGCTTTGCTTATTACAATCAACCTTTTATATGTGATGTATTGACACTGATTTTACATTTTCTATAATGTTCCATTTCAGTTGAGTTGGAAGAGTTTATAAATAATTGTCATTTCATGTTCTATTATTAAGAGATGACTCCGAAGCAGAAAAAACCGTAAACGACCTTATTTTTTATTACGATTTCAAATTCGAAAATTGAATTAAACTATAATATTGGCGACAGATGGCGCTAAGCAAATAAAATGTGGTAAATAGATTTAGATCGATTAATTATTTAATTAATTATTAAATTATTAAAATTAATTATTTAATTCTTTTAAAACTACAAATCGAATGACACCTTAACGGATTGTGTTTTGTTTCTGGCAAGTTTTAAATGTAATTTTTATGCAATACGTGACCTTCATTTCAGCATAATTTTTGTTGTTTTTCAACTGACAATAAAAAAACTAACTTACCCGTTCTGACAACATTCACCAATGCATATAGTTGTAAACAACAGAGGGAAATGATTCCGGTTAACGAAGTCATTGCGAAGAACTCAAAAGCTGACCAATGAACATATTCTTTCACTCAACAACAGGGTAAAAGACAGTTTGTGTGTTTCGAGGAGGTGCAGATCTTGGCTTATCAGTGAGGTGAAACTTCTCCGGAAACTGGGGTTTCAATAATCCATTAGTCCTCACTCACTATATACAAAGAAGATATGTAAGGAATTTTTGATATGAATATAATTTATGAATAAATTAATAACCATAGTCAAATATCATTGAGCTTAAGCATGCATTGAATCGTCCATATTTATTCGTTCCCTAGAAGAAGAAAAAAAAAGTCATATTGATAGAATTCTTGAAAACAGTTTGTCTTCCTTTTCAGTATTGACATCTTTATGTATTTTTATTGTACTTTTAATGTTTATTATGTTAAGAAAAAAGAAGAAGTACAATTCACTATCCTTTGTTACAAACGAGTTTATTTCACCCTTTGTTACAAATGAGTTTTTTATTTTACTATCCTTTGTTACAAACGTTTGTTAAAAACGAGTTTTTTATTTCACCCTTTGTTACAAACGAGTTTTTATTTCACCCTTTGTTACAAACGAGTTTTTATTTCACCCTATGTTACAAACGAGATTTTATTTCACCCTTTGTTACAAATGAGATTTTATTTCACCCTTTGTTACAAACGACTTTCTTATTTCACCCTTTGTTACAAACGAGTTTTTATTTCACCCTATGTTACAAACGACTTTCTTATTTCACCCTTTGTTACAAATGAGATTTTATTTCACCCGTCCAATGACGGCTACTCCAGCTGGTATCATTATAAAATTACTACCGAGAGAGATAACAATAATGACTTAAGTTAGAAATTTTATTCGTCGTTTGGTAAGTTCCCCGGTAGGTCATCGGTATGTTTAGAGACTTACAACACTGAAATCCAAGGTTCGATTCCCTGGAGTGAATAAAGCGCAGATAGCTTTGCGCTATAAAGACAAAACAAACAAAGAACGAAACTTACATACTGGAGCTACATTTTAAACTTCAGCTTTACTTTAACGAAAGTTTTTCCAAGAGATTTATGGTGGTTACAGATTATAGCTATAGGGGTATATCTGGAAGAAAACGCCAAGGTGAGCTCTACATACTATCAGACTAAAGTGCTCACACTTCTACACCGCTAGGAAATCCGATCTTTGTTCGGAAATGATGGCTCCATCTAGACAAAATATCCAGCCACACGTTCAAGTTAACACACCAGTTCCCTCACAAGATGCAAATACAAACAGGAAATCACTCTACGCAATCATACTATACAATTCGCAGACACACCAGTTAAATTACCAGATGAATTTCTTTGCCTCGGTAGGTGTCACCCCATACAATTAATGAACATCGGAATGTGAGTTGATAACACTGACCTCGTTGTATTGTGCAAAACTTCCTGCAATGGAAACTGCGCTGCGGGACAACAGAAAATTTTCAGGGACATCACATAGTTTGTGTCGTTACTATTGATCCTGAACACTTCTTTGTGTAGGTTAGATTTAAAATCTGTTATGAAAACTTAACCAATAGTAATAAAAGCTCAATCTGATTTTCTGCTATACCTTGAAAAAATATAAATTATTTCCTGGTATATTTAAAAAAAAAATCTTAAAACTTTCACGAACTATAATGTATGAAAACTGATGAATTTTTAGATGTCTCGTTTGTAAAAGGTAGTCATGATGTCCTTTATTCTATTGTATTGTGTGCAATGAACTATGTTAATTTTTGTATCGTATTCTGATCAATGAACTCTGTTAATTATTGTATTGTATTCTGTGCAATAAACTATGTTAATTATTCTATTATATTCTGAGCAATGAACTATGTTAATTATTGTATTATATTCTGTGCAATGAACTCTGTTCATTATTGTATTATATTCTGTGCAATGAACTACTGTTAATTATTGTATTGTATTCTGTGCAATGAAATATGTTAATTGTTGTATTGTATTCTGTGTAACGAACTATGTTCATTATTGTATTATATTCTGTGCAATGAACGCTGTTAATTATTGTATTGTATTCTGTGCAATCAACTATGTTAATTATTGTATTGTATTCTGTGCAATCAACTATGTTAATTATTGTATTGTATTCTGTGCAATCAACTATGTATAATGAACAGAAGATTATCCGTGAGCGCGTTACAAAAGTGACAGTCACCCCCTTATTGAAGTCTATGATGAAATATACCTCAAAAGATTGACTTTTTTTACAGTAAATGTGTCAGAAGGGAGATGGTGCTTCAAAGGAAGTTTACAGTTGTCAGAATAAAATAAGTTTTATAATAAACTGTACTCCGTCTTTTTTAAAATTCGCCCTTCATCTCATATTCTATCCTTGCATGGATAAAATACATTATCAAAATGTTTTGTCTCTTAAACATTATTATTGTTTATTTTTCTGTTTATCTCCCTCTTCTTATCTAGTTAAAGAAAATTGTTTAGTCGAAAGTCCATCTGTGAAGCAACCAATTCAAGAATCACTCACTGAGCGTGTCGTTTGTCCATGCGTTGTACGTTTCGACTGCCTTACGTCACCAGAAGAATTCCACTGATGAGCTCCTTCTAAGCGGAAACGCTGAACTGTTGGAGTTTCTTGTTTGTTGTTCTCATTACGTATGTAAACTATGTGTAAACACTTGAACAAATACTGGTGATACGAACTTCATAGACGCATCTGAATAAATTCAGTTTACAGAATTCAAACCACCGTATTAGAATATTTCCTCGTTAAATGGCTGTCGTAATATAATAGCATCAAGAGTCACGCGATGAATGTTTACAGAATTCAAACCACCGTATTAGAATATTTCCTCGTTAAATGGCTGTCGTAATATAATAGCATCAAGAGTCACACGATGAATGTTTTCTCATCTCATATGAATGAGATGCATCCACAGTTTTGACTTTTGTTGCTTTGTAATCATTAGGTAGCACAACAGCAGGTACTAATTCAACAAACGTTTGTGTATGACAAAGTTGATAGAAGAGGCAGATTCATAATTCAGAAAAACACATAATATTGTTAGATGTATTAAATAAAGAGTTCTCAAAGAAGACGGAGATCAACAAGAATGCCATTACTATAAAACTAAAAAATTATAATGATATTAATAGTAATTATAATGATAAACTAAATGATGTTAAATCCCAGTATGTAAATAGATGGGCACTCAGTAGAGTGCATACCTCCGCCTCACCGCGTTGATCATTTGGCTCTCAAAAAATATGAAAATGTGTCCGTGTGTCCGTAGTTAGCAAAAGACACAGATCATTTTTAGCAGGACAATGAGGAATAATATTCTACATATGTTCACCAGGTTTAATCAAAATCCGATCATTTTCGACTGAGTTATAAAGCAAAAATAGTGTGAAAAACCGGTCCCCATGTTAATAGATAGGGACTTTTTTCGTGACCTTTTTGCTGTGACCTTGACCCTCCAAAAAGTAATCACTTCTAATTTGGGTCATAGTCCAAATTTATACCAACTTTCGTCCAAATTCATTCAGCTGACAAACACACAAGGGTGAAAACATAACCTAACCTCTTCCACCTTCGATGGCAGAGGTGATAATCGTTTTGTAATGACGAAGTGCATGAATGAGCTGATTAAAGGCAACGTTAAGAAGATAATACGTAAAATTACTGTCAGTAGAGAAAAATCAAATCAGTCTAAAAACTCGGCATTAATAAATAAAGAAAAACCACGACACTATTTTAGAAGGGTCTAGCCTAATTGTGGGTTAAATATTTATTGCGTGTAAAGACGACTTAATGAAACATTTTAAACACTCGTTAACTAGATCATTGTTTTTCTTCTTCTGTAAATACTTATCAATACTTATAGCATAGCAATGTATAAAAAAACAGCCAAAGTCATTGTGGAGGAGGAGGGTGCTGCTGACTTAGCTGCTTTCTCCCTACTCAGTAGTTCAAAGTTGGGGACGGCTATGCCTGAATCGTAGGGTTAGTGACTTAGTCGTTTAACTTCCGTGCGCATAAGATGCCGTTCAGTTTCAAAACTTCCAATTATTTTTGTTTTGTTCTAGTGGATAAATCATTAAAAACAATACGCAAGCAATGAGCTTCCGACTCGATTTAATATTTGTCATCACTCGAACATTTAAAAAGCACATAATTAAACTATCTTCTGAGATCCTAAAAATTTAGAAAGTTGCGTGAAAACAAATATACATCACGAAAAACATTAAAAGTCGTAAAGTATAGAGTTATTCAATTATAAATAATACTGCTTATGTCGAGATAAAAGTGATAACATGATGGGAGATGGCGCATTACATGTGGAAGTACCAAATTACAGCTTTATTTTATGGCATTTTATATGGAAAGTACCAAACTGCAGCCTTATTTTATAGCATTTTACATGTGGAAGTACCAAACTGCAGCCTTATTTTATAGCATTTTACATGTGTAAGTACTAAATAGCAGCTTTATTTTATGACATTTTACATTGCGGAAGTGCCAAACTGCAGCTTTATTTTATGGCGTGTTACATGTAGAAGTACCAAACTGTAGCTTTATTCTAAGACATGCTACATGTGGAAGTACCAAATTATTATGAGTTCTCTGATTTAAAGTTTTCGTTCAAAGTGCATTTACTAAGAATATTGAAATTTTGTAAATAAACTTACTCCATGTATTTAGTGAAACAAACTGTACATATTCACAACATAATAGCTGTGTAATTATTGTAATTAAGCATGCTACAAAATAGACCATATAATCAAATCCAATAAACAATCAAACAATACTTTTATAATTAATTAAATATACTATATGATATTTGTAATAAAAATAAGTAATTTCGTAGGTCATAAAATTAAGTTAATCGTCCCAGTTGATCAAAGAAAACAAAAATGAATTTAACCTATTCCATGAATATATATATATAATAAAATGTACCTGTAATTCTTATGTAGGCAGTCAAGTTTCGTTTCTTTTTCTCGTTTTCACGCAGGCTGAGTGTACTTCATTTGTGTGCCCAATGTTCTCTTATCTTGTTTTAAAAGATCTACACGCGAACCGATGTGTTTCTAAACAGAGAAGAAAATTATCTCTGGGCACTGATGTAACAGTATTTGAAAGCCTCTTACTTCAGCTAAATTAAATTGTTTTTTAATATGGGCCAAAAACGTATAAACAAAAATAATACAAGCATGAGCACGTGTTCTGTCAAATATTTTTAGTTTTAGGTAAAAACATGTAAAATTCCTCATGAAAATAAGCGAAACTTATAGGCTAAAATATCAATTCAAATTATTCGACGTAGAAAATCAAAATCTCTTACTTATTAGTGATTAGATCAACTTTACTACAACCCAAAGAGAGTATGAAAAATGTTACTATTATAATAATTTCTTTGTGTTCATAGTTTTTAAAACGCTGTAAATGCATTTGTTTGTTATGTTATTTCCTAGATTCAAAAATATCTACATAGAGGTAAATTATCAGATCGGTAAAATATCTACATAGAGGTAGATTATCAGATCGGTAAAATATCTACATAGAGGTAAATTATCAGATCGGTAAAATATCTACATAGAGGTA
>NW_013668405.1:133980-147320 GCF_000517525.1 Limulus polyphemus | reverse complement strand
CAGACAACTTACGGGAACAATTATACAGGAGTTGATTTTGGTAGTAAAATATTTTTACAAGTCGAAGTAAAATGTAATAATAACTATTTATTTAAGAAGGGAAGTTGATATTTAGAATCAGACTATTTTTCAATTATTTTATCCCCAATATTTGAGATCTGTATTTGCTTAGCATGCCTCGGTTGTTGCTGGCCTGGGTGTCCGGTAATAAAGGCTCCGTTAATAATAACACCAGTAAAAAGGCAAAATGGGAAAAAAATGACACACTAAGACAGATACTGATAATAATTCCTCCAATACTTATGTAAAGTTGGGTAAAAAAATGAAGGCCTACTTAAAAATCATCAACATATTTTTTCTATACTATTATCATTTTATTTTTTATTTTGAAAAGAAACGGTGCCATTTTTTTCCACTTTTTTCTCTCGGCGGCTGCTGTGCTACATTCTTTACATTCGACTAGGTCGTAGTGAAGCAGCTGGTCAATGTTAACCAGGGAGTGGAGGAGGGCGATCCTCCACAAGGGGTCGTTCTTTGTATTTATAAGTGTATTGAAAAGTGTATATTGTTTACATATTTTATATTTCGTTATTAATTTGCTTCTTTTTGTCACGTATTAGTTGGCGTCGTATTTTTAATAACTTAATGTAGACTTCTGGTTCTAATCCCAGTTTTCAGCAGACCTGTTTTCATAAAACTGAACATTTAATCATTCGTACGTGTTTTTTTTTTTCTTATTCTAAATTATAATATTATTTTACCATAATCAAATTTTTATCGATTTGTTTAAGAAATAAACGACTAATACATTAACTTTCAAATCATTTATCATCTTTATTATTTCTTCATATAACAAACTGTATCAATTTACGTTTCTATAGGTTTTTATACAGAAAATGAGCATCTAATTGAGAAAGCTCTGCTAATTACACACTAACGAAAAAGGTAATGCAGTTGAAATTTTATATTTTGCTCTCGATTTAGTGTTTTGATTTTGTAAAAATAAACATAGGTGTTACGCTGAAGTAAAAGACAAACGTTTCGACTAAAAGTGATGTATAGTTAAGTAGGAGTTTAGGTTGATGTTAAATATGCGTAGATATGTGTAAAAGCTTAATTTGGTTTAAGCAATTCTGAAATTGGAAAATTCTTTCATTTTTAATCTGAGTAAAGTTTGTATGTACTGGTTATATTGTTCTTTCTGGTTCTATACACAAAATGTTGCACAATATATAGCCTATGATCTGTCCTATTTAACAGTACTAACAACACGGTCCCTTAAGTTTGGTGCGCCAGCTGGATTCAGCTGAATAGTTAACCAAGCCTCAACATCAGAGAATATAAACAAAAAAAAAGAAAAAAAAACACGAAAGGATTGTATATTATACCGCAAATCTGGTAAATACTCCGATAATGGGTTTGCTGCACTTAAGCACTTACACAGAAAGTTAACTGTTCGGGCTTAAAAAATTAATATTATAATAACACGTGCTATAACGTTCACATGTGAAAGATAAATGTTTAGGCTTAGATATTTATTATTATAATAATAATACGTGTTAGAACGTTCACACGTAAAAGATAACAGTTTAGGCTTAAAAATTTATTACTATAATAATAAGTGCAAGAAGGTCCACACGTGAAATAAAACAGCTTAGGCTTAAAGATTTAATGTTATAATTATACGTATTAGGGCATGCTGACTCCACTTAAAAATTTAATATGATAATATGCGCTCGAACATTCACACGTAAAACTCACTATTTTATGGTTTAATAATAAAATAATTAGTCTTGTTTGATAGATTGTTCAAAATACTTAATATTAAGCCACTCAGGTCAAAATATTACGTTTTTTTCACGCTTAAAATGTTGACGCTTTAATATTTTATTATTGAAACTGACACAAAAAATATGCATTTAGCCATCAAGGTATGCTATTTTGCACTCAAGTATTTACGTGGAAAAATTTTTAATGTTTCAGTATTCCGTGCTCGCAATGTTGATCTTTTAAACATTGATCTTTTTTTCAGTGCCTTGAAAAATGTATTATTGCTTTCGTTTATTCCTTAAAATAACACTTAGGCACCTAATTTATTCGTTGATTTAAAAACAGGGGAAGTCCTTCTAAACCCACGAAACCTATAAGTGAAGTTTGTAATTGACCTGCTACTGGGGCTTTGAGTTTAATAAGGTCGACACTGTGCTGTCAACATTTCAGGTTATCTTCTCAAGTAATTTATTTTAAAATTCGGCATGGTTCTCTATTTCTCTTTTTTTTTATACACCCTTTTTAACCACTACAAAAGACAGCAGCAGGCACTTCTCTAGCTAACCACGATAACGGAAAAGAATCAATTATCTTAAAAAATCATCAGTGCTTAGGTAAGTAGCCTGTCATCAGTGCTTAGGTAAGTAGCCTGAAATTAGTAATTACGAAATTGAAGTGATACAGACCTTTCTTCAAATTTCAAGCTTATTCCAATTTTCAATACTGTAATGTGGTTAGATACATTTTGTTTAACATGTTTTGCCTGATGATGACTGTAACAAGTAAGTAATTTATCAGAAAACACAACGAGTAGTGCACATCATTCATGTCTTCATAAAATATACTATTTCTATTACATCTGACAACTATGTGGTGAGGATGAACAGCAACTACGTATCCTGGAGAGTCTAGTAATAATGATTTCCAAACTAAGGCCAATATTAAACCATCAAAGTCCGGCGATATCTCTTTCCCACAAATTATAAGACTTTTCCTATTTTGAATACTACTTTCCTTAAATACATTTTTCTTAACATGTTTTGACCCCATTTGCCTAAAATGTTAGTATACGAAATAACAAATACTGCTCCATCCCTATTCGATCACATATACTTGAACTGTTAGTATATGAGATAACAAATACTGCTCCATCCCCACTCACCCCTTGTACTTGAAATGTTAGTATATGAGATAACAAATACTGCTTCCTCCCCATTCGGCCTCGTGTACTTGAAATGTTAGTATATGAGATGACAAATACTGCTCCATCCCCACTCGGCCTCATGTACTTGAAATGTTAGTATATGAGATAACAAATACTGCTTCATCCCCAATCGGCCCCATGTATTTGAAATGCTAGTATACGAGATGATAAATACTGGCTTATAACCACTCGGTTCTTTACCAACTGTTACTGAACACGAGAAATGCAAGCTTCCTGCTCCCACGCTATAAAGGGAATTGAACATTAGAGAATTATGTAAAATATTCTCATATGCAGAAGGCATATGTACTATAGAGGGAAGAGTTTATGATAATAAATACGATAACTCCTATTATAAGTTCACTGTCGTATATGAAGTTAAATACTTACACTTCTCATGTGACTGTGACCGACCCTACTCATCATTGCATGGGACCCCTCAGAATGACATAGAACCCCCACAAAACTAACTTGTACTCTCTTTGTGACACTCTGGCCGATCCTCTTGATCACTACATGGGGCCTCTCAGAACGACGCATAACCCTCACGAAACTACACTTGCCTTTTCCATGTGACTCTCTGATCATTGTGTGATCCTATACGGTAATTAGTAAGATCCCCGTCTGGCAAATGTAAAAATTCCAAGACTAATTCACAGCATAAAAGTTTAAATGAGTTCTATTAAGTGATAACACTTGAAAAACCCCACAGTGACACAGCGGTATGTCTGCGGACTTACCAATGCTAGAAACCGGGTTTCGATACCCGTGGTGGGCAGAGCAAAGATAGCCCATTGTGTAGCTTTGTACCTAAATACAAACAAACCAATTGAAAAAAATCCAAGTAAGGTTGCAACAAGATCTCGAAATGACCCCAAAAGCATAGAACTAAAGAACTAACGTTGTAAGTCATAAGCCTGTCAAGCTTCAGCTTTTACTTCATACACATAGAAATGAAATTTTACTTTACTGTCTGTGCATTTTCTCGTCACACTTTTAATATCATAAAACGAGTGTGTAACCTGTAACTTTATTATATGTACATTCTATATGTGATAATTTTGAATTCCACAAGCACAGCAATGAAACTTTGACTTCATTGTTCAAATGCTTTAAATTAATTATAATTTCAAACTGTGTGTGTGTATGTCTTATAGCAAAGCCACATCGGGCTATCTGCTATGTCCACCGAGGGGATTCGAACGCCTGATTTTAGCGTTGTAAATCCGAAGACTTACCGCTGTACCACCGGGGGACATTTTAAATTGTAACTTACATATAAGGTCAGTTCCCTACATACACAAACCTTAATGAATGGAAAGTTTAAAAGAAAATTTATATAAAAACGAATTTTCACCATGCTGGTCAATTCTGACGGTGAAACCGTGAAGAAAATAGAAAAGTCTACTTCACTATATTAATATATATATATATATCTAAGTCGAGATATGCAAAATATATGTACTCGCCTTTGCTATCGATCCTGCCTAATCGTATGACTAGAGGAACATTCCAGGCAGGCAGTATTTTTTTTTGTTCCTGATGCAGCTCAGACCAAATACCTGACACAGGTTTGTTAAACTCGTGCTAGCTCTTTGTTACCTCTCCTTACTGCTCTGGAATTATTAAAGTGGTGTTCCTCCTGTCAATGATCTTTATAGTGCTGAAACAAACCTTAGACCACAATCTACTGACTTAACTGGACCCAAAATTTGTCCTGAAACCAGTTTTTTTTAGGATGATGAATAATGAGGACTTCTGAATTTTGGACTTCACAACTGATTTATTTTCTAGGGGGTTACTCACGGAGGTCTAATGACAGAATTCTATTCAGGATCTAATAGACCTCGGGTGTTATATTTCCAATATTCCTCACAAAACTCTATATCCCAGAAGACAAGGGTTGCTAATTTGCTCTTTTGTGTCTCGGATGTTAAAACCAAATTATCTGTGACTGTTCTTCTGAACTACACTGTTGCTCAGGCATTAGCTCTTGTTCATCATAAACTGCTGGCTTAAGTAACTGTGCCATCATCTTCCTTACCAGATAGGACTCGGTCACTGGACGTCTTATTTTTAACTGTAGGACTCGACTATTGGACGTCTTATTGTTAACTGTAGGACTCGATTATTGGCCGTCTTACTGTTAACTGTAGGACTCTATTATTGGCCGTCTTATTGTTAACTGTAGACTCATTTATTGGACGTCTTATTGTTAACTGTAGACTCGATTATTGGACGTCTTATTGTTAACTGTAGACTCGATTATTGGACGTCTTATTGTTAACTGTAGGACTCGACTATTGGCCGTTTTATTGTTAACTGTAGGACTCGATTATTGGCCGTCTTATTGTTAACTGTAGACTGGATTATTGGACGTCTTATTGTTAACTGTAGGACTTGACTATTGGCCGTTTTATTGTTAACTGTAGGACTCGATTATTGGCCGTCTTATTGTTAACTGTAGACTCGATTATTGGACGTCTTATTGTTAACTGTAGGACTTGACTATTGGCCGTTTTATTGTTAACTGTAGGACTCGATTATTGGCCGTCTTATTGTTAACTGTAGACTGGATTATTGGACGTCTTATTGTTAACTGTAGGACTCGATTATTGGCCGTCTTATTGTTAACTGTAGACTCGATTATTGGCCGTCTTATTGTTAACTGCAGCTTTATCTCTCTGTCTCTTCGCGTCTTGATCTTGCTAGTTCACGAAAGGCACGTCAGAGACATACAGCTTTAATCCATCGATGTACTTTACACTCATTTGTACATCATGTTATCACTCAAGCGTGTAGCAGACTGAGCTGTCAAATCAATGATTTATGGTCCAGTCCGACTCGATTTAGGAGTGGTTGCCACACACCACAGCCAAACCCAATCCCTACATTGAAATTTTTCCTTTAACAGCTTTTTTTGTGTATGTTAGTTATCATTACTTGTTGTTATGCCAATTCATATAAAGGGAATTACACAACCTACCATCTAGTGGTTAATAACCTGTTTATCTCTAAAGCAAACACAAACGCATAGCTTCAGTGAAGCACAGAACGCCTACAGTGGATATCGATAGCAAACGAGTCTGATGAGTCGCGTTTCACGTTAGAATAAAAACAGATTTGTTCCTACTTATTTGTTTTTCCGACAGATAAATTACTAGAGACATTCTAATGACAATTGGGTCCCTCCATTCTTTGAAAAGGGAGACCAATATTCATATTGCACATGAAAGTTATTGTCCATCTTATTCACCATATAATGATATCCGAAATTAGTTCAAAAATCATAACAGTGACTTTAGTCATCTTCCTTAACTTGCACAACCAACGGATCTTCATTCACATCATTATCTTCCAGTATCTTGTAGAGTCGATGCCACGCTGGAATTCCAGATTAAGTTCTTGGCGAAAGATGGTCAAATCCAATATTATGTGGGGTCCCAATAAATTGGCCATGGCCAGTCTGTAGAAGTGGACTAGCTATGGCTAAGGAGGAAGGGATAAACTTCGACCGTTAGGAACCGATACGCAGAATATAATTTTAGTTTTTAATTTCTTGCATAAAATGATAAATATTAAATATAGTGTAATAGTTCAGTTTTATAATACTTACTATACTTTTAAATTATACAATATCTAAGAGTCACAGAATCAGGTGTGCGAGAGTGTGAGTGTGAAATATACTCAGTTGCTACAATTCAGTCCCTTTATTTATTAATATATTTTCACAGGCGGAAAAAGGTTAAAACAAATAAAATTCCAACAAAAACTTTGTCACTATCAAATGGAACGAAACGTTTTATCCTGAACACAAAGAATAAAATGACCGCAAACCCATCACAAGACCATGCTTACAGAAAGAACAAGTGTATTGTAAGTAACCAGACAAAAATAATAGAATATTCAGTTTTAATATACTAGATAATATAAGATGTATTTGCTGCTCTGCAACTGGGAAAAAATTAAAATTAGAAATTCCACACTGCCACATTTTTATTTTGTACGATATTAATAGATGGCGCCTTAAGGTAGAACCCAAACTACTGTTAAGAAAAAAATTGTTTGCGAGTTTGTGATTGTTTAGGGCAAAGACCTCAGATGTCATGGGCTCTCTAGATATTTCTTCCCTAATCTAGACCAGCAGGATGTAACTGTAATTTTTAGAAACGTACTTATTCTGCTGAACAACGCGAAAGAGTATATGTCCGTCTGCTAATAATTTGGTTTTAACATCAACAGACTTTATCGCCTTAAACAAAATTCAAAGCAATAAACGCTCACGTTTAGATGGAATGATGAGAACACTATTTAGACTTTTTTGTAAGGACTTTATATTTTCTAGAATATAAATACTACTCAAAGTTAAAACACTTTATATGTTACGCTCCATTCAGAATATTCTAAACAAGGGATAACTTGTCACAAACAATCAATAATTTGTTGTATTTTTGCTCTAAACAGACGCATTTCACTACTTCTGCGGTATCGTAACCTTAAAAATGTGAAACTTTTATTCGAAATGGGAAAGATATAAACCGTAAAAAAAACTTGAAATAATAAATCTATCAATTAACATATTAAATTTATTATATCTTATGTCAAAATTATTTAACCCTAAAAATACTAATGGAATCGGACACTATGGGCTTTTTAAACACACATTAATATTGCAATTAATCCCACTAGTTAGTGTACTTTGCATTGAAAATGATGATTAAACATACTTTTCCTGGTCTGTTTTTTACACTGAATGTTGTAACAGACAAAAACATAAAATTACTCATCATATGATAAAATATGTGAACGTCAATGGTGATCGACAATATAAGGATAAGCCAGTAATTTGAAGGTTAACATAACTAAGAATCTTGTAAAGATAATATAAAAAATATTATCGATTAAAAGAAATGCTCCCACTGTTAAAAACTCATATATATCGACGCTCCATAGAAATATATCTAAAGGATTTTTGAGAGTGCTGCTATTTTGAGAGAGACGCAGCCTGAAACACACACACACATACAAATGCAAATTACCGTTGTTCACGTTTCTAAGATGAAACAGGAAATTGTCCTTTTGTAAATGTCATAAGAAAGATGACAAACTCTTCTGAGAAAGAGATTGTCAGGAGAGGTACCCACTTACTCCTTGGTGTTGTCGTCTCTCTGTCTGGTTGATCACTCATGTGTTTGTTTTTACAAGGGCGAGAACATCCGAGAAAACTAAGTTATTACCTCTGTTACGTCTGTGTTCGTTTGTTAATTTTTCGTAGAAATTCTTTCCGAGAAACTTCAGTGATACAAGTCTTTTCTTAAATACAACTATTTTATTCTTTCTCAATTCAACTTTGCAATACACTTAATTTCCACAGTCACTTCAACTTAAACACACGCGATAATTCACAACAAACGATTCACGCACTTTACTTACTACCGCGCTTGACTCAATTGTCTGTCTCTATCTTCAATCTCTCTGTCTGCTATTCCAGTTCCGATTGATTGTCGGGCTTATATATTAGAATACAGCACATCTGGCAAACACTCGAGCATTCACGAACCTTCTAGATACTCATTACGTGTTACCAGCGTCACGTGACTTCCACTGTCGTAACACCTCTAACGAATCATTTCAGAGTTATATTATGGATTCTTTCGTCTTTTCTATAACTATTTTGGTAGCGCGTGAACATTCCTGTTTTGTTCTAAAGTTGCCAAATTAGATATATATTTATACGTAAGTAAATACTACACAAGTCGAGGTGAGTTATATGATACTTTCAGAGTAGAGAAGTTGACTCTCAACTAGTTAAGAACGTTGAAATCATACAATATAACAATAAACTTTTGGTGATGTAACGGCCTGGTTTCTTGGGCTGGAAGGATAAGCTAGCCCCAATTAGGGGGGGATTGTCCTCTCCTTACCCATGAATACATCAAAATACACGTGAAAGTTGGATTTTACTCACTTTATTATGGTTGACTTTATTTCTTGGACTTAATGTTTTAATCGTAACTTTTTTATTAAATACCAGTGTTTTTTTCAAGATCAGGCAAAGTAACAAATTGTGTAACAATAAATGAGATACAAGATTAAAAAAAAGCCATTGAAAATCACAATCAAGAAGTTTCGAGGTTGATCCATTACCCCTTTTTCTTGTATGGTTCTTTAATCTTCGAAGAAGAAAAAACTGATACTAAAATTCAACAAAAGTTTGATCTGAACCACTAGAGTGGGTATGTGGTAAATATCCGGGGTTACAATTAAAAAATCTAGGGTTCAATTCCTCGCGTTAATAAAGTAGATACCCATTGCGTGGTTTTGCCCCATGAAAACAACACAACAAGAAAGGAGACATACTCTAGGCCTACTCCAATCGAAAGTGGGATTTAATAAACACTTGCGTATCGCACACACAGCTCTAAATGCGGAGCGCGATTATGAGGCAACAGGATGCGAACCATGAATCCTCGAAATCACATTCCGGCACGTTCTCCATATATCAAGCCCGGCCTAACACATAGATGTAAAACATTCCTAACGATGGTGTTAATTTACCTGCTTTATTCTGATATCATTGTAAACGTAATACATCTCCTCTGTTACCTAGAGTCAGAAAAAATTAATTTTTGCACAACAGCTTTTTTTTTAGAAGATTTACGACTGATACGTTGAATGGTTCGAAAACCTCATAGTTTGTACGTTTGTTTGTAATTAAGCACAAAGCAACACAATGGGCTATCTTTGGTCTGCCCAACACGGGTATTGAAACCCGGATTCTAGCGTTGGAAGTCCGCAGACATACCGCTGTGCCACTGTGGGGCAAACCTCGTAGTTTCAAACAATTAACGTGAATAGTTTCATGTGTTTCTTCCCTTTGTAATTTCAGAATTAAAAAGAAAAACATTTAACTATAAATTTTTGAGATGGAAGTGTAGTTATCGTAATCAATCATGTGTAGATTTATGATTCTAAAGATGGATATACCATAAATATCTTAATGCAAAAATGAAAGAGTTTTATAGTCAGAGGAAGCAGGCTGGATGAGTTATGATGGTTCCACGCTGGTTTCAGATTGGTAATCATACGATACTCATCAATCTTTACTGGGTGTGCTTTATTAGCAAATATATTCCAGAATGTGATATTGCAGAGAAATACTATAGAGTAGAACCGAAGATAAAATGTAGTTACAAATCTGCAGAAATCGTAATGTAGCATTCTGGCTTAATGTTAATCGTGACGCTTAATTAAAGAATTAGGACCTGGAAATAGCTTACTTACATACAAAACCACGAGTGTTAAGTATTATTCGAAATCTGAGAATAATATATATATATATAACGTTTCTCTGAATATGAAAATGATGTGGAAAATGTGATATTACTCGCAACGAGTAATAAGGGGAATTCAAGTTCTAGCATTCAGCTGAAGACAAAGAAGGGGCTTAATTCTGCAGTTACGATTGGATACTAGCAGGTAGTTACCACCGACAATGAAAGGTTATACTAACCTTTAGTCATTACTGGTTATTAAAGGGGATGTTAGCCATTAGTCACTATTGACAATAAAAGGAGGGATGTTAGAAGGCCCACAGAGAGAGTGGAGGTACCGGGGAAAAATCCTCGGGACTCGGAAGAGAGGGGAGATAACAAATAAATAAATAAAGTAGTTGATTAAATAACAGAGAGACAACATAAGAAATAAGCATAAAATTTATAAAGATTATCGTTCGGTGCCGACAGTTAAAATATGCACTGCCACAACCGATATCAGTCAGAAGACAAAGGTACATTGTATGAGAAAATACTATGGCTACCGCACTATTTTATTATAATATTATGTATACCAACACCCCCTAGCTCGTAGAAACACTCGTCGGTTACATGTGTAATTATCAAAAGTTGACCACGAGGAATTTCGATGTTTTATTCCCGAATTGCGAGATTTATCAACACATTTGTTGTGTGTAACTCAATGAAGGGTTAAGTGAGCTTTCGATTTGAATAACCCTTTAATGTATTGGTCCATTCCGGTTCCAAGTAAAGTGGCGAAACCGACGTCATCGTACTTTCTTAGTTATACAAACTTGCTTTTGATCGATATTAACATAGAATATTAGGGTAAATCATTATGACAGTCGTGAGAGAGGCGTAGGATTACGTTTCCATAGTTTCGCGTGACTTGGCTTTCTTATAAAATGTTCTCTAAGATTTGACCGTCCTTCTAGCCACCATGAAAAATACGATATAACTCTAAATTATCTATTTTTATTTATTTCTAGAATGACTAAAGATTGTAACTACATTTGTTTATCCTGAATAGTTTACGGTTTGTAACATTTTTTTATTTAACTTTATTGTTTTATTGCCCTTTTGAACCGTGCATAACTAAAACACTGGGCGAGTGCTCAGCCCAATCTACCATATTTAATTACATAATTCATAGCTTTACTCGCGGCTTGCACGCGTTCAATATCAGTTCTTGGTGAAATTTAAGCTTTAAACTTTTAGAATCATGTTTCTGGTACCGTAAATAATATTTAATTATTTAAAAATGGGATCTTTTCTGTTTCGTGCACCGCGTTCAAATATAAAGAAACATAAATTTTTGGAATGTAGTTTTTAATGTTGACTTCAGAAATATAAATTAAAAAATTGGAGAAATGAAAAGAATGGGAAAATATTTTGTTTTTTTAAAGAAGTTTTATTTAAATAAACATATAGTTATTAACTAATTAGTATAACTTCATTTAACCTCACATAAACTGACCTAACCTAGCAAAATAAAAAAATATTAAAATATTTCTCTTCATTTCTCCAAATTTTAATTTATATATTGGAAATCACCATTAAAAACTACATTCAAAAATATATATTTCTTTCTATTTGAACGCGGTGAATGAAACAGAAAAGAACTGCACTTAATAACACAGAATAATTACAAGCAACAAGCCAACAATATCCTATAACTAGTACAATTTAACTGGCTTTCTAACTATTGCATAGACGCCTTAAAATATCTACGGAAACTTTCAAACTGAGTGAGATGTATCTTTTACGTCATAGTGAAAATAACATGAATTTATACACCATTCACAGATTAAAACTTTGTCTTTCTAGTGGATATAAATTGGACGAGGTAGAACAGCAAATTATTTATTGGCCAATTGTGAAATAGAGTATGTTAGAGGTGGACATGACAACTTCATCTCACTTTCTAATTGATATTTCCATAGACAAAGAAGGTTCAAGCGTGGGAAAATTATATTTCTCGTGAGATCGTTTGTTTGTTTGTAATTTAGCACAAAGCTACACAATGGGCTATCTGTGCTCTGCCTACAACGGGTATCGAAAGCTGGATTCTAGCGTTGTAAGTCCGCAGACATACCGCTGTGGGAATATCTATAGTTTACTATTATCAATTTACGTTTGACTTTGTACTGCAAAAAGTAGGTAAGTTATTAAAGACTTAAAGGACTTACGTCACAATTGTCACATACTGTGAATTTAAGATTTTATTTAAATGTTTTCTGAACAAAATAAGACATTCAAAATTATATATTATAAAACATTTGATTTATTATATACGTTTTGATAGCAAGTTAGTTCCTACAAGTCAATAATAATTTAATAGTTTAATTTTGAATTTAAGTCTACAAAAGATGATGACATGTGCTCTGCACTCTAGCCGTATTGTTAGAATGTTTAATATATCTAGTTTTATTATTGTTTATTATTATATTTTGATTATAGCGGGAATTTTGCATTATTAGCCCAGTGTATGGATTGAGAACTAACACTGGCCGAACCTTGAAAGATACTATTGTTATTACTGCTAAAATTATCGCTAAAAGTGGGGGTACCCAACTGATGAAACATTACATTTTAATCTTTATAAGTAAGAACAGTATACTTAATAAACTAGAGTCATTATTGAGCATAATCATTACCAAGTTCATTTATAGTTATGACACTTGTAGGTAGCTTTCCATCAAACAAATCTGATATTATTAAGAAACAGAGTGGATAAGCCTTATGTCAGATCACCACCACCACTGTTTCGAAAAATAGCAAATATCGCGTGGTATATGTTCGTACTTTACTCGAAAATAAGTCTTGTTCGTGAAGTTGTCTGTCGCCAAACTCACACACACACTTCAAGTTATCATGGAACAGTTCATCATTGTCTGTCATCACAAACACATACACACACACTTCAAGTTATCTTGGGGCAGTTCATCATTGTCTGTCATCACAAACACACACACACACTTCCAGTTATCGTGAGGCAGTTCATCATTGTCTGTCATCACAAACACACACACACACACACTTCCAGTTATCGTGGGACAGTTCATCGTTGT
>NW_013668405.1:113340-132980 GCF_000517525.1 Limulus polyphemus | reverse complement strand
TATTGTGGGACAGTTCATCATTGTCTGTCATCACACACACACACACACACTTCAAGTTATCGTGGGACAGTTCATCATTGTCTATCATCACAAACACACACACACACACTTCAAGTTATCGTGGGACAGTTCATCATTGTCTGTCATCACAAACACACTTCCAGTTATCGTGGGACAGTTCATTATTGTCTGTCATCACAAACACACACACACTTCAAGTTATTGTGGGACAGTTCATCATTGTCTGTCATCAGTGGGACAGTTCATCATTGTCTGTCATCACAAACACATACACACACTTCAAGTTATCGTGGGACAGTTCACCATTGTCGGTCATCACAAACACACACACACACTTCAAGTTATCGTGGGACAGTTCACCATTGTCGGTCATCACAAAATGACAGACAATGATGAACTGTCCCACGATAACTGGAAGTGTGTTTGTGATGACAGACAATGATGAACTGTCCCACGATAACTGGAAGTGTGTGTGTGTTTGTGATGACAGACAATGATGAACTGCCCCACGATAACTGGAAGTGTGTGTGTGTGTGTGTTTGTGATGACAGACAATGATGAACTGCCCCAAGATAACTTGAAGTGTGTGTGTGTATGTGTTTGTGATGACAGACAATGATGAACTGTCCCACGATAACTTGAAGTGTGTTTGTGATGACAGACAATGATGAACTGCCCCACGAGAACTTGAAGTGTGTGTGTGTGTGTTTGTGATGACCGACAATGGTGAACTGTCCCACGATAACTTGAAGTGTGTTTGTGATGACAAACAATGATGAACTGTCCCACGATAACTTGAAGTGTGTTTGTGATGACAGACAATGATGAACTGCCCCAAGATAACTTGAAGTGTGTGTGTGTGTGTGTGTGCCACAAACACACACACACACTTCAAGTTATCGTGGGACAGTTCATCATTGTCTGTCATCACAAACACACTTCAAGTTATCGTGGGACAGTTTACCATTGTCTGTCATCACAAAGACACACACTTCACGATTTGTTACATGACGTTTAATCATTCACACGTTGAAGTAACGTGTCGATAATTTATATTTCTAGAATATATATTAAACATATAAGCTGAGAGACATGTGTGCGCATTTTGACCTTGTGCATTTTCTTATCAGTAATACACTCAGTCACTAGAATTTAATACGAACAAAGAACATCCTAGACTCTCCAGTACGACGGCGACAGACAGTTGGGTTTCCATGTTACCGGTATATCTATTACGACGCCAAAATATGTTTTCTTTCATGTGGTTTTTTGTTTTTAAAATGAATAAGTAATCTAATTATTTTTCTCCTTTTTAAGCATGTATCACTGGATTTAATCACTTACTTTTAGTGTGTATGGTTTTGCTGCTTTTGCCGTATTCGAAAAAAAAAAATTAAAAAGATGCTCTGGTTGACTCTCTCGGTGTGCATGTGTACCTGTTTTGTATATTATAAAAACCTTACAAGTGCTTTCAATCATATGATGTTACTCTTGCAACATACAAGCTCAAGGTTGCAAGATTAAAACATTACAATACGTGCTGAATGCGAGACTGTAGTGAAGATGAGTACAACCATAAGTTTTGATATACGTAACATTTGCAAGATAACTCCGTACAGATACCCACAGTACTAGAGGCCACCTAAGGCCCCTCCGCTCACCCAAGTAACAAAATTATGGTTCGTAAAATTAAGAGAATAGAGGCAAGAGTGAATTATTATTATTATTATCAAAATTATTTTTATTATTATCTTATTATATTTATTCCCAACTATTACCTGGGCTTAGAGCCCCACTAAACCTTAATCCGGCCCTGGATACCTATGTACACTTCTAGGGTTGAACACTGATCATTTTAAGCTTAAATGTTTATAGTGTTAACAAGAAACTAACTTGGCACATGAGACATACAAAATGATGCATACAATTTACAAAAAGACTGTTAGATTACCCTAACTTCTTAATCAGGTTGATAGACGAACGTAATAAAACATGGGATAATCATATAGTTTTTGAAACTTTAGCAAGAATTAAAGTGTAATACTAGCCAGTAATTGTGGTTGTGGTCTAGTATTTAACGTGCCTGAACAGGGCATCAAGTGGTCAAGGTTCGTGTCCTGTTACCATATAAACGTGATCAGCAATTTGGGACAGTGGATGCGCTATAAGAATGATGGTAAAATCCCACTATTTGATTAGAATAGCCTAAAAGTTGGCGGTGGCTGTTGATGACTAACTGATTTCTCTCTAGTCTGTCGGGGTTAGCTAATCTACATCTGCTAATACTGAGTCGCTGGTAGTCGAAGTCGAGAAACGTCTCCTTTGTGATTTATACGTATCTTCTTTAGGAGTACTAACTTCAAATAACACCTACTGTTTTAACAACAGGTAACATGTAAAATAAGACCCTGGTAAAAAGCAGCAACAGAAGAATCCGAAAGTGATTGAAATAAAACTGTTTCAAGATGACCCAACTACATTAATTACAATATATTCCCAACTGTGATTTACTAAAGTTGTTTTGAGAGTCGTTTTAATCATGAGACTCGCGAAAAACTCCTTCATAACTCACTATGTTAGCAAACTTCTGGCAGCAAGCATATGTAATAATTAGACTTATCACTCTCCCCATACGCCCTTCGATCTGATAAATAGATATATTAATTACCAAAAAGCTTGTGTGTGTGTTTAATAAATAACATATAAAAAGAAGCGTGCCTTGAAGAAGTTGAAGTTCAAATCGACGGACAGAAGCCCAGAACTAACTTAATTATAGTACACGGGTCAAGGTTACGAGTCACGAAAAGTTCAATAACTGTTGTTATAATGAATTAGCTTAGAAATACGTGATATAATTGTCAGATAAGTGGTATAAATATTCACAAAACCTCCGAGAGCTTTGTAGGATAAAAGATATATATATAGAGAGAGATTAAATAGAGTAACACAAAAGATGTTTTTCAAAGAGCGTGATCCATTCATGTGAAACGTATTGTTACGACAGCGGAAGTCACGCGACCCTGGGAGCATGCACGCTGGAGTTTCTCGAAGGATCATGAATTTTCGAGGAACCCCGCGAATGTCCGAGTGTTTGCCAGACGCCCTCTTTTTTAATATATAAGCCCGGCAAATAAAGGGGGGTTAGTTTTTAACATGAACATTGTATTATTACATAAACTACAAGTTATCACAGGGCTTAGTTTTAACATGAACATTGTGTTATTACATAAACTACAAGTTGTCACAGGGCTTAGTTTTTAACATGAACATTGTATTATTACATAAACTACAAGTTATCACTGGGTTTAGTTTAAAATAAATATTGCATTCTTATATAAGCTACTAGGTTATCACAGGGCTTAGTTTTAACATGAACGTTATATTATTACATAAGCTACTGGTTGTCGCAAGGCTTAGTTTAACCATGAATATTGCATTATTACATAAGCTACTGGTTGTCACTGGTTGGGTTTAGTTGGAACGGAGTTGTGCCTCAGATGTTATCATAAAAAGTTAAGAGTGAATAAACACAAGAAACTCTTACTTGCAATATATTTTACTAATTATGCGCAAGTTTCTTATAGCATATGTGCATTCTTAAAACTACAGGGATGTTTATTTACAGAATTCATTCTAAGGATCCTAAAGAATATACAGAGAATGTAACATCTACTATATAAAGACAAAAACCGTCCAACAGTCACGCCGATATCTCGGCCATTGCGGTACCAATCGACACGCAACTTGTACGAAACGACGGCGCTTTCTGCCGCAACAAGCAAGTTTATCTTTTTAAATTTATTTAAGCGATATATCTATATGCACATATATATATTTAAAACGGACGATACGCTACTTTGGGAATATAATTAGATTTCAGGGCAGGTTGGTAGAGATCGTGATGAGTAATAAAATCGGATCGGGTATACGTGCGCTCCACTCTCGGTATTGTTGGCGCACAAAATTGTAATCACTGGCTGAAATTTCCCATTATGTTTGCTTGGTTGTCAAGGAGATACATAGACGCAACATCACCAAATTTTGTCCAATCGGAACCCTCGGCTACAACTCCACAGTAACCCGCATGTTTTACCCGCAGCACATTTCAATTTTGAAAATATCCGAATTAAAGCGCGCTTCTTCAGCTCAGCAGGCTAACAAAGCCAAAACCAGGAAGTCAGTAAAAAGAGAAGACCCCGAAATTTATAATAAAATTCATTTCCTTTACCATCACAATTAATATTTGCAGAATCATACAGTTGACCAAGTAGGAATATGTCTTTGGGAATCTGTTTTTTTCCCATGTTGCAATCTATATAGACTTATCAAGTAGAAAATTTGAAAATAACTTTAAAATACACAGAAGTCAAAGTGCTAATCAAGCAATAGTTAAAAGAGATGACCAAATATACATAAAAAAATGTTGTTTTCATGAAATACTAAAAATACGATAGCCATTCTCCATACATATATTGTTACTAGATTATAATTTATTTTGAGGAAACATGTTCATAAATCATTTTATTTAGATATAATTTTGCGAAGAAAAATTTATCATTATTTCGCGTTAATAATAAAGATGGCTCGAGCCTCTTCTAAAACGCGTGTTTTTTCAACACACAGTCTATACAGATGTCACTAGCTGTCCACATTATTACTTGAAGTGACTAAACTTAATATGGCTGCTAGAGCAGGTCCACCATCTTGAAAGTGATATCACTTCCTCTATTTTTCGAGGGGCATTTGCGCTGCAACTTCATCGAACGACGAAAGAGATATTTTCATATTCGATCCTTTAAATTCTATAATTTCTTTTTATAATGTCTGTAATCATCTTTGATGTTAAAAGCACGGCTGGTCCAAACTTAATCATGCATGGTAAACTTAAAAGTTAACTTCTTATATTCTTGTTTAATTCTTACAAATACGCTGATTGTTGCTCATCTTTAAAATTAAAACGTCAGATGGCAAGTTATGGAACAGCTTCTCAAGAGAACGATAGATGGCAACAAGAAAAAAAAAAAGTTTTTACTGAAAGGAAAAAGGGGTCGCTAAAAATCAAGAGAAGTAAAACATTAGACCCCTGTCACCAAGAGTAATGACATTTTTCTATACGTACAAAAGTATGGGGTCGTGATTTTCTCTCAGTTGTGTAGTGATGATTTTTTGCATTTAACATATTTATAACTTTGTAGGAAAATAAATGGGGCAATTTGATGCTCAAGAAATGCAAAATAGGCCCTGCATTTGTAAAAGAACTTTCGGTAAAAATCACATGTCAACTATTAACCGGTATAGTAAGAAAGTAACATAATCTGCCGTGAATCACCCATCTGCCTGGCTCAACGACTCTTAGCCGACAGATGTCTAGCCTAAGATGCTATCTTGTAAATAACTGTATATAGCCATAAAGTATAGCAAAAAAAAAAAACGACATTACCTCAAGAAATAAACTTTCATTTAAACTCAGTTATACGTTTGAGAATGATACCACAACTAGTTTTAATAGAATAATATCTAAACATACGCTTTGCTTCATGGTACAAATATTGTAGATGATAAAAACGTATTGTTTAAGCATCTAAACTGTTTGTATTTGAATTCTTAGTGAGACATCTTCTTTAATGAGTTATTAAGACATTCATTATTCCCCGAATCAATACTCCACTATTTACAAACAAACAATCTTCCACGAAGAAAGCTAAAACAGTGGATTCATTAAGACTATCTAGACTGGATGTACTTCCCTGAAAGTTTTCTGTTTCAAGAGTAAATAAAACCAAAATTAAAAGTAACAAATATTTTTATTTCTTGCTTTTCAAGTTCAATGTGTAATGCTCTGTTGTAGCCAGAGGTGAAATTCTAAAACAAAAAAAAAGTGAGAGGGAGGTACTCAGCTTGGTAAAGTGGACCTGTTTTTAAAAAAGAAAAAAAGTTCCGGTGAGAACCAGTGGAATTTTACCCCATGTTGTAGCCTACAGAGTGCGTAATTCTTCTCGTGAATCATGACATGCGCATGTTTTACTGACGTCACTACAGTACAAATTGCAACGTTAAGCGCCCCTTATGTGACATCATTTTTAGTGTCTAAAGACTGACTAACAGGCAAGACACTACTACATAGTGGTGCGAGTGGTTGAAACAGATTACCTCTATAGGCGGCCTTAGGCCCCCTTTCGGGGAAATAAGTAGGAAATCTTAAATATTATTAACTATCCCAGCCACATAATTTATGAACGCTGAATCTCGAAACAAGAGGGCGACGTTCTGGTGGGTGTTAGTCTCAATGCTAAACCTCCGAGAAGGGAGAAAGCTTTTCAAATTAGGCTTTATTTTCATACTCAAAAGTATCTTTTATTGAATAACATGAAAAAGTATACCAAATCCACTCTTTAATACGTTTTACAAACAAAATATTTTAAATATAAAAAAAGACTTTCCTGATTTGAAAATAATAATAATTCTTCCACGCACATCAGATGAATCTTTAATAATTGTTTCAGCTATAACATGATAATAAAAATTACGAAAGAAATCTTTCCTGCTTAACAAATGATTCTCCCATGTATTCCACCTATAACTTTAATACGTTACAACACAAAAAAAGAGATCGCATAAAATCACGAATACACTTAGCACTTTTCTAAATAATAAAACGTTTTAATTCTAAAGTATTTATTTCCACTTGTTTAGTTATTTATTTCGCACAAAGCTACTCGAGGGCTGTCTGCGCATAGCCGTTCCTAATTTTTAATTAATAGATTAGGGGCATAGCAGTTACTCAACAGCACTCACCGCCAACTCTTGGGCTACTCGTGTATAATTGAATAGTGGGTTTTCAGTGTCACTCTTATAGCGCACTCTTAACCCCAAAGTGTGGAGCACGTTTTGGCGGCAACAAGTTGTGAACCATTAAACCTCAGACTTATAAGTAGGTCGCGCGTGGCCCCTTTTTCACTTCGATAAAACATTCGATCACCTTATTTTCTGTGGATGTATGCGCGTATCTCCACATACAATAACTTTCATACATTTTCAAGTAGAAAGCTGTATGAAATATTACTGATCATAAAACATAACTAAGTTTAATTAATCTAAATTATTCTTTCAAGTGGAACTCTGTCATGAAAAGAAAGTAAGTTAACGAAATTTGTGACAAACAATACGCATATTATCATTGTTTATCTTGTAGATTGATTAGATCACACAAACAAAAAATTCAAAACAACAAACATGGAAAAAAAAGCTGAATAGATGGATTAATCAAATTAACTCCCATATACTGAACATCCGCTGCCTCCTAATGGCTAAAGCTTGTTCGCCACCGTTCTCCATTTATCAAATAACATTAATTCTAATATCTGAGAGTATATGCATGGTCTAAGAGATGACGTATGTAACAGAGATTTCTTTGAATTCTCATGGGTAACAGTCAACAAACTCTAGGCTGCTGGAGTAACTCATCCATTCCCGATTGCTCGGGCAACATTTCGTCTCCATTGATGCGAGCTTTGACAACTAAATTGCATTCCCATCATGCTGACACTAAAAGTTATTTTCCTGCACTGTTTGGTTTGTGATTGAAAGCTTCCTTGATGATATATGAGATCAAATAATTGTCACAAAGGTTGAAAACATTCAGTTACCAGAAAATAAAGACACAATGCGAGGATGCTTACGTCATGGATTGGTATCAGTTTGGCTTGAATAAAAAATATAAAAACAGTCCAACAAATAACCACTGAATAATATCTTCGACCGACGGCACAAAATATCATTAAATGTTTTAACCTGATAAAAGCTCAACAATTCAACTTTTCTGTATACAGAAAAGCATCAAAATCGTAAAAACGTCTCATTTCTTTACAATCCATCAATGTAGTAAATCCTTAACCATATATTTTCAAGTAAGTGCTACCTGAGAATCCTTAAACAGAATCCTCAATGTGTGAAACTGCTTGTAATTTTTAACCGCATCTTAAAGTTTAACATCACTTAGACTTTAACTTCGGAATTCCAAACTCTAAGCTTAAAAAGGTGGTATTGCCTACTAATTTTCATCCTAGAACCTTCAGCTCAGAATTTATCTAGTCTTAAAAACTTTATGTTTGATATTAGCTGTAAAATCTCAGATTTAATACTTAATATGTGTGCGATATAATAGATAAGCTCTTGTTCTACTAACAAGTCCCACATTAATGTCGTTTGTGTTTCTGCAAGTCCCTGTATCAACATGTTCCTCCTTGTGTTAGTTAAAGAAAAATTTGCGTTGATACCTTCCTGTAACTTTGAAAAATAAATGCATAAGTGTACCAAATTTGGGAAATTTGCGTTTAATTAATGAACTATATATTTTTATCCATTTTAGATTAGTGGCGCCACCAAGTGGTTTAAAGAACATATTCACCACAGACATTTGTATGCTTTAGGGTAGTTTAAGTTTTACGAAAAAATAAGTCTCAAGGTTTATTTACGGTTCAAAAAAAAAATGTGGCGCCATCTACGATAACTTTATATCTGGCTCTGAGTTGTTTTGTAATGATAACTAATAATAAAAAATAAAGTGTATTAACTCGCACACAAACTTGTGAAGGTGAACTTCATTGAAATATTTAAAAACACATATCAAAACCAACATGTGAAAATTATTTATGTCATTGGTGAATTTGTTGCAGAATAAACATTTTAGGTGCGTCCATGACCAATGAAAACAACCGCATAAACAACAAAACATTCATTAAACGTGCATGTTTGTTTGTTAGTATTAAGACGGTAAGCTACACAATTAGCTATATGCGCTGTGCCAACCACCTATATCGAACCCCGATTATTGCGTTCTGAGTCCTCAAGCTTATGGATGAGCCTAGGAACCAAATGCGTACGAATAACACTTTTGCTATAGAAAAATTATTTGGTCACACTCATTAAATAAGAAATCTATCCCAAAAGTCATGTGATAAATTAGGTTGATAAGACTATCTCAGGAATTATATGAAAATTCTAAATAACAAACCAGATAGAAGGCTAAAACATCCCCAGGAAATCAACATAATGCAGGAAACAATTATTAACTGTAACTCAGAAACCACATCAGAAGGCCAAAGTGCACCCAGGAACTCAGGAAATCAGCATAATGCAGGCAACAACTATTAACTGTAACTCAGAAACCACGTCAGAAGGCTAAAGCAAGCAATAGAAGACAAACTGAAATCCAAAATTGTGTGAGAAACCTGGTATATGAAAAGGTTGAAGTTCAGAAACCAACTAACAGCTTAATGTATGCCAGATATGGTAAATCTACGCAAGAAAACATAGAACTGGTGCAATGTATGAGCCTAATTAGAGACTTAAGTCAAAAACATTATACAAAGCATAATGCATACATTAAATGACAACCCTGACCAGGAACTGTATAATTTGAGCCAGATGAAAGGTAACAAGCGTATTTAATGTGTACTAATATGATAAACGTACCAGATGACAGTTGATCCAGAAACCAATACCACAACTCTAGCTTAGACACAACTTTAAAAACGTAGATCAGAATCCAGGTCAATCTCTAATCTTTATACTCATAGGTCAATTTCCAACCTTAAAACAGCTCTTCACCACACTATCAAATTTAAAGATAAATGAGAAAAATATAACAAACTTCCTTTCTTGGCCATTAAATGATTTGAAAATCAACAAGAATTGAATACAACACGGATAAGTACATAGAACAGAAGAATCGTCAAAAGCCTGTCTACTTTCACCAACTCCGAGGTTATTTTAAGCTAAACAGCTTTCCGAACAGCAAGGTCCTTAATGAAATTTGAAGTTCCGGGGTGAAAGTTTACCTGCCAGAAGACAATGTGACACTGAAGAGGATGCACAAATGTGTCGAAACTAGTTTTATTTGGTTTCATGTATTTTGATAGTTTATTCACTAACTTTTTAACTTCTACATACACTGTGTTCTTTTATTAACACGTTTCTCTTTTTTTTTCCTTAAATAGCTGGGTCGCTCTCCAACCTCAATAGAAATCTATACAGATCATTCTCTAATCTTTATACAGGCGAGTCGCTCTCCAACCTCATAGAAATCTATATAGATCATTCTCTAATCTTTATTGAGGCGAGTCGTTCTCCAACCTCATAGAAATCTATATATATCATTCTCTAATATTTATACAGCAAGTCCTTCTCCAGCCTCAATAGAAATCTATATAGATCATTCTCTAATCTTTATTGAGGCGAGTCGTTCTCCAACCTCAATAGAAATCTATATAGATCATTCTCTAATCTTTATTGAGGCGAGTCGTTCTCCAACCTCATAGAAATCTATATATATCATTCTCTAATATTTATACAGCAAGTCCTTCTCCAGCCTCAATAGAAATCTATATAGATCATTCTCTAATCTTTATTGAGGCGAGTCCTTCTCCAGCCTCAATAGAAATCTATATAGATCATTCTCTAATATTTATACAGGCGAGTCGTTCTCTAATCTCAATAGAGGTGTATATTTCTCAATCTTTAATTTATAGACATATATGTTGTTCTCCTATCTCAATAAAAGTCTGTAAAGATAATTCTCTAATGTCTATACAGAGACTTCGTTCAACAATTTCATTTGAGGTCTATATAGATCATTCTGTAATCTATATAGAGGTGAGTCGTTCTCCAATCTCGATAAAGGTTCATATTAATCATTCTCTAAACTCTATACAGATGAATCATTCTATAATCTCTATAAAAGTCGATATGGATCATTTTCCAATCTATTTACAGTTACGTTGTAGGCCAAAGTTGAGAAATGTCTATATGAATTATTCTCTAAGACATTAGATTAAAAGTACATATGAATGATTATCTAAACTCTATAGAGGTAGCTTATTCTCAATCTCCAAACAAATATATGTGTTCATGACCATTATTCGCCTTCTACACTGGTAAGTCACTCTCCAACCTTCATAGAGGTCTATATATATCATTCTCTGATTTTTATACAAGTGAGTCGTTCTCTAATTTCAAAAGAGGTCTATATTTTACCTTCGTTTATTTTTATACACGTAGATCGTTCACCAACCTCAATAAAGTCTAATTTCTATTCAAGTAAGTCATTCTTTAATCTCAAAAAACGTATACGGATCACTTTCTAATCTCTTTACAGGTAGGACTTTTTCGAGTCTCCATAGTGTTTGATATAGATCATTCTCTAATCGTTCTCCAATCCCGATAAAAGCTACATTTATCATTATTTAATATCAATACATGTAGGTTGTCCAATATTGATTGACATCGATGTGGCTCACTCTAGGTAGATCATTCTTCAAACTCAATAAAGGTTTACAAATTACTCACTCTTTAGTCTCCACACAGATGTGTCAATCTGTAATGTCGACAGAGGATTTCTGCATTATTCTCTAAGCTATATATAGGTGAGTCATTCTTCACTCATCTATATGAATCATGTTCTAATGTTTTTACAGGGAAGCTCTCCCATCTCGATAAAAGTATGTACATATATATATGGATCATTGTCTATACTCTATACACATAGGTCCTTGCTCAATCTCGATGGAGATCTATATAAATCACGTTCCGATCTCTTTACAAGCAGATATGTCTTGTTTAATCTCGGCAGAGGTCGATATGAATATTTCTCTAATCTCTATTACAAGTAGGTCGTTCTCCAGTCTCCATAGATTATTGTCCAATTCTATTCAGATAAATCTTATTCACTTGTAGTATGTATATATGTATCATTTTATAATCCCTATAAAGGTCTTCATCTCGACATATGTCTACAGGGTTTTTATAATACCTATAAAGGTAGGCCACTCTTCATCTCGACATATGTCTACAGGTTTTTTTTTTTAGGCCAGTGTATAAGCGACATTGGTGGGGGAAATTAAGAAATAAATCACACGGTAGAAAAATTTTTAAAAAATGGACACCGGAAGAGATATTGTGTCCTTTAAGATGCATTATTGTGTTGACTCTTGCCCCCCTCACGTGACTCTGTGGTTCAAAAGGCATTGATTTCAATATGTTAAGAAGGGTGTTCAAGCAAGATTAATATTTACCAATACAGTAGGTGTACTAAATGATTGGTGGCTGTCTAACGAGTCTATATACATATTTTATTTTGTAAAGAATTTTAGACCTTTTCAGCACATCTCTTTCAGTTTAGACCTTTCACTGGCTATAGTTAAGTTGTTATACACCATATGTGTAACAAGTCAATGTTTGTAATTAAAAAAGTGTGTTTTGTTCTCACTAACATGAACTGCTTGTATAAATTTATTTATTTCTTCTGTGCTTTTATGTGGTGGTCCATTCTTGCTACAAGTCTAGCACTAGTGCTCCCTGCTACAACACAGTATAGACTGCTTGTAGTTCAGTATTAGTTGTAGCTGTACTAACTTAACATTGACTTGTATCAGACACATACTGAATACAGAACAATGAATGATAACTGCTCGTTTACAGATTCAGATCAACTTGAAACATCAAGGAGCCCCTATCGCCTTTTACCACAGACTGTATCTTATGCCAAGAGAGCAAGCAAGAACCCTTGCAATGTCTAGCACAATCAAATCACTTGGACTATGGAACTTGGTGAACCACATTAACTCAGAACTTGGATAGGTTTCATCAGCTTGGTAGCATGTCAGTGCAATTAAATTTATCAAGGCTTGATGAAGAAGATGGAATTGGAAGTTGTATCAAAAGAAACAAAGTATTGTTATGACAGCGGAAGTCACGCGACGCTGTGAGCATGCGCGCTGGAGTTTCTAGAAGGATAATAAATTTTCCTGGCAACTCTAGTTTGTTCGAGACGCCCTCTTTTTTTTAGTATATAAGCCTGGTGAGTAAAACCAGCGAGATCGGGCAGATAGATTGAAGCGATAGATAATTGAGTCAAACGAACAGTAGGCACCGTAAGTAAAGTGCGTGAATCACTACGATTTATAGCGTGTGTTATAAAAGAAGTTAAGTTTAACGTACTGATTGTAAATTCTGTGTATTACAAAGTTGTATCGAGAAAGAATAAACTAGTTTTAATTAAGAAAGGACTGGTATCGCTGAAGTTCTTCGGAAAGAATTTATACCGGAAATTAACAAACGAGCAGATACGTAACAGTATGCTAGCAGTCATAAAATCAACTCAACTATGCTCAAAAGAGCAGAGAAAATAATAAATCAGTGGAAATGAACCGGGATCTCAATCAAGTACATTACTGATACATTCTTATTTTGTGATATAGAATCACCAATAGAAGACCTTCGCGATCACATCAACATTCCAAAGTGATCCTTGCTACGAAAATGCTCACTTCAACTTCAAGACGGATAACTCTTTATAAAACTCAGTGCAGTAAGCTTATTACACAAGAAGCTAAGTATCATTCAGCCTGCCTGTATAGAAAAGCCACAGAGTGTTATTTACTGGACTTGTTGAATATGTAGAAGGTACATAAACAGAATATTTACAAGTATTCATATTAGTAGATTTGAAAAAAATTGTATGCAAATCGCTTACACCAGCTAGGTGTGAAAGCTGATGGTCAACTCCTTGGTACTCTACTAAAGAACAGACTATTAGCTCACTTCCCTGACCTACAACTCATAAAGGGACATACTTCTTTTATTTAATGAGCACATGGGGAATGCACTGCGGGACGCCTACACAGATGATGAAACTATTCATCTTGCCACAGCAAGATATTCAAATATAAACTCAATGAAGACTGCCAGACACAACCTATTTAACGTTATCTGGATGCACTGACCAAATATCAATTCATTCAAATGTGCAAACAGCATTCACCATTTCTCACTTGCTGAGATACGCTAGTTGTAAACATATGAGAGACTGGTATAACTCGTCACACAAAAGACTGAGAAATACCTCTTCCTCTGTACTCAAGGAAGAAAGATTTTACTTGTTGTAAGTTTGTATTCTCCAAGAATGTTTTATAGGTGTGCCCAAATTAATAGTTTTAAGGTATCTGGCTTTTTCACACTAAAAGGTACCATTTAAGATTAAATACCTCAAATTTGTAAAATGAATCTAGGACGAAGCTTTTCCATACCCTATGGGAAGAAAACTCCGAATCATCCTCTGATCTCTATACACATACGACATTCTCCAATCTTGATCCTTTTATCTCTATACAACTTGTTATTTCTTTTAAAATGTGTATTTTTAACTACGTTATTTCTAAAATAAAAAAATAGTTTCTAGTTTAAAATTTGTAGGTAAGTGCACGATATACTATATATTTATTTTCTCATTTTATTAATAAAATCGGAGAAAAGCACTTAGACGTTTTATTGAACAAATCCTTTGAAATATTGTATCGTTAGACGTTTCCTTTGCGATAATAAAATTCTCATATAAAAAACAGTATCATAGCATTTTTTGTAGTATGTAGCGCGTCAATCTTTTGGGTGATTTATATTCACTAACAAGCCGAATTAATAAAAAATATCCCATCATTTCCGTCAACTAAGTTGGTATATGATCATCTCGCGCCGTTGAATTTATTATCACCCTTTTTATTAAAAAAAAACAAACTCATTTCTGAATACTAGGTTTAAAAACAATTATTTTACGGTGTTTTCTTAATTCATAACTACGAATAATTATCTATCAAATCAAAAGTCATTTTACAATTAACTTAGAAAGAGAAATTGTTTCGGCTACACAAAATTCGACAGCCCCCTTCAACTGTCACAAAACTGATTTTTCCGACCAACAATTGTGATAAGTTCTCAACCAGGATCTCCTTCTCTAAGCCTTATTGTAGCAGGAAATAGGGTGGGTAACTGCTTTTTTTTTGCCCATTTCTAGAGTGGCAGGGGTGGGATAAATGTAAACAGATGTGTAACCGAGAACGAAACCTTGTCTACTCTCGGAGTTATATTTATTTCTGGCATTAGGGGGTGTGCAGCTCACTCAGACGTCCCAAAAATTGTCTGAACTGCCTAGCTCCTCTCAAGGACAAGGGTTTATTGACTTTTTTCAGTGGTGGTCACGAAGAACAGGATGACTGTTTCTTGAGGGTTTTTAAAAAATGTTTTTATCAACTTAACAGAAAACTAACTATACACATAACCAACGAAGTCGTTAAGTTCAGTTAGCTTTTGTTCAAGATTGTAGTAAACCCAACGGAACACGTTTATGTAAAGTAGGATCAGAAGGTCCATGGGCTCGTTGTTTTTTGTTGTTGTTGGCAACTGCAGGCTTGTGTTTTCTTGTCAGAAAATAAGTCCATGTCTTCTCACTTTTTAATCCTTGACTTCAAATAAACTGAACTGATTCAAGTGTTTTTAACAGAAACACTAAACTGAACTGGTTCAAGTGTTTTTAACAGAAACACAAGACACTAAACTGAACTGTTCAAGTGTTTTTAACAGAAACACAAGACACTAAACTGAACTGGTTCAAGTGTTTTTACAGAAACACAAGACACTAAACTGAACTGGTTCACGCGTTTTTAACAGAAACACAAGACACTAAACTGAACTGGTTCAAGTGTTTTTAACAGAAACACAAGACATTAAACTGAACTGGTTCAAGTGTTTTTAACAGAAACACAAGACACTAAACTGAACTGGTTCAAGCGTTTTTAACAGAAACACAAGACACTAAACTGAACTGGTTCAAGCGTTTTTAACAGAAACACAAGACACTAAACTGAACTGGTTCAAGTGTTTTTAACAGAAACACAAAACACGGAATATACAGAAATGATTATTTCACCCAGATAAATAAGAAGCGATGGTAATTCGAAGCTCCTTTGACCAATAACGTTTTTCTTTTATGATACGAACAAAAAAACGTACAGTATGGAAAGTAGGAAATAAAAAATGAAAGTCTAGAGAATGGTATCCAAATTAGGAATTTCTTGTCCGTGTACGTCTCAATCTATACTTACAGATTGACTAATGGGCTCCCAGTGCGGGATCGTATTGCCGGCCCCTTTTCTTAAAACTTAAATCAGTGTATCAAATAATATTTATAACCGTACAAGTTTATATATAGTAAGACAATATTACACAAACCTATTTTAATAGCATTTTGAGTGTCTTTCGTTCCGCAAACGTAACAAAAAGCATAATATTTGAGGTTAGTAAAAGCTTAAAGCAATTAAATAGAAAGCCTTCAAATGAATTAATTAATCAATTATTTTGTCAAAAATTAGGGTCTTTCCGGGGCCTTCTAAGAGAATGGGTCCATGTGCAGCTACACCAGCTATCCCTCAGCTGCTGTACACACTTGAAGATGGAAAGAGAAATTAATTAAATAAATTTCATAGATTTTTATGACTGGTTACATCATTTAATCTTAAAATAGCCTTATGTCCTAGTGTTTGGTGTAATGAGAAATAAAAAAGGTTTGATATAAATGTCGCGGTGGCTGCTCGTGGAGAATTGCAAAAAAAATAACGATCTCATTTGCGGCGTGTTACTATCTTACAACAGCTTAATTACGGTTGATTACCTTTCAGATACATAAACAAATGTCAAGTTTGAGTGATTATAAAACGTGCATATGTAAATTGCTGGTTGATATGTTCGTATATCTTGCAACACGTGTAAACGTACGTAATGATTCATATCCCGCTTTCAACAGTGGTAGCTGAACGAGATTCTGCTAAAAAACTTTGATCTACATGTACAATTATGGCTGATCAAAAGCTGAGTCCCACACAGCCATAAACGTCTCCAGTTCTTATGAATCATTACATTTTTGTTTTTCCGCATAAACAAGTCTTTTAAATAGAAGAACACTTTTTTTTCAGTGTTTTCCATATATAGAGTTACAAGGACACGGCCATAATACCAATGATAAAAAAAAACCAAAGAGATAAAAATCTTTAGAAAATATCAAATTACAAATAGTAATAAATAATTATTAGGTCTTACAGAAAACCAGCTTTAATGATAATAAATACTGTCTAAAAATCGTTCTATTTGTTTCTAAAAGACCCAAATAAAAGACAGTGACAATCCATTACTTTTCGCCAGTTGTGATTTTTCTAAGTTTTGAAAATAAAGATTTGACATCTTGAACAAAAACATAAAATATAATACATAAACTTCTCCAAACCAATTTTTCATCTCTGTATATATATTCCTAGAGTATATATTCCTGGGCTTTACATGCCGTCTCTGTATATATTCTTAGAGTATACATTCCTGAGCTTTACATGCCGTCTCTGTATATATTCCTAGAGTATATATTCCTGAGCTTTACCTGCTGTCTCTGTATATATTCCTGAGCTTTACATGCCGTCTCTGTATATATTCATGAGCTTTACATGCCGTCTCTGTATATATTCCTAGAGTACATATTCGTGAGCTTTACATGCCGTCTCTGTATATATTCCTAGAGTATATATTCCTGAGCTTTACATGCCGTCTCTGTACAGGTGTGGTGACGAATACATTGGATTAAATCAATGCTGTGCCTGCTCTAAATCACTAGAAAAAATCTACAAGAGTGAAAATCATACACTTTTATTTCCCTAAGTTTACATAACATATAATGTATCTTCACAGCCTAAGTGTTAAACATTGTGCAATGTAATAATTTTGAAGGATTTCTATTTGTGATTAGGCTTATCAGTGCTGTAGCAATAATTTGTATCATAGTTTTATTCCATTTTTTCCTTAATATTAGTTTAATTGTAAGTATTGGCTAAATGTTTAGTATACGTATTTGTTTTTATTATTTTCAATTTATTATGTATATAATTATTATCATGTTTACTTTCCGTTATTAACTTGGATATGTATTTAAATGTAATCAGAATCTCCTAAGCTCGTTCAAACTCGTGAAATATTATCGGGATTACGGCTGAAAATATCGCTAACGGCGAAGGTGGCCAACTGACGAATTAATGCATTATAAACTTTGTTGTTGGTTTTATATTACACATTCCTAGTTAGACCTGTATATTAAACTACCTACACTGATTACTAGTTCCAATTTTAGTTTTCATCTATGTAGCTAGTTTACTTTGATCAGAAGTTAAAGATAAATGACCTATGGGTGAATAGTTCCGTGTATTTGGGACATGCGTATATATAATATAGTTCTATTAATATATTATCTGTTACTCTTTAAATAAAATATTGTATTATCTGATGCTGCATTTGAGTATCTAAAGGTGTTCATTGTGGAGATTCAGTCAAAAGTCAACCTTCCTTTTCAAGTTCGAGATACTTACACGTTAAATGTTGTTTTCTTTGTGCGTTATTTTCGTTATTCTGTATTTAACTTGCACATAATACGAACACATATATTCAATGAAATGTGAACAAATTTATGGAAGATATTAGACCACAAACTTCTCCAAATACTTTGATCAGTTCGTTGATTTGGCCGTTGCGTTGGGACAGACTCATGGAACAATGATAGACACACATTAATACCACAAATTACTCAACAATAGCAGTGGGACAGATTCATGAAACAATGACAAACACACATTAATACCACAAATTTACTCAACTATAGCAGTGGGACAGATTCATGAAACAATGATAAACACACTTTAATACCACAAATTACTCAATTATAGCAGTGGGACAGACTCATGGAACAATGACAAACACACATTAATACCACAAATTACTCAACTATAGCAGTGGGACTGATTCATGGAACAATGACAAACACACATTAATACCACAAATTACTCAACTATAACAGTGGAACAGACTTAGATAAAAAAAAGTTTGTTGTAAGATGTGAAAAATTCATATGAATGCTTCTTAGTACTTGTTTAAACTAGGAAATCCTTGTAAGCAGCTACCTAGGAATGAGAATCAAAACCCAACATCGAACTTTTATTAGATCCTGTTAATTACAGAAAACAGTTTACTTGTTGCCTTAACTTGGAAACCTATTAATTCTCAATAAAGTAGTAAACGAAAATATCATGATAAATAATTTAAAACTGCATCTAATTTAACATCCCTGCAAATATGTTCTTCCCTAC
Organism: Limulus polyphemus; assembly: GCF_000517525.1. NCBI lineage: Eukaryota > Metazoa > Arthropoda > Merostomata > Xiphosura > Limulidae > Limulus > Limulus polyphemus. The sequence continues at coordinate 113,955 of NW_013668405.1, read as the reverse complement.
GTTTATCATTACTTTAATGTTTAGGATGGAAGTGACTAATATTTAACGTGTCGGGCTGAGGATCAAAGGGTCCAAGGTTCAAAACATGATACAACTGAATATATTCCACTTTCAGCTGTGGACGCGTTATAAATTGACAGCCAATCTCGTTTTTCAGTTTAAAGATCAGACAACAACCTCGTGGCGACGTATGGTACTAGCTGGTTGCCTTTCCTCTAATTATTGATTCAAATTAATTAGGAACAGTTAGATCCTCACACTACAGGGGGCTCCGACTCGGCCGTTTAACTCGCGTACTCATAAAACGCTGTTCAGGTTGAAAATTCAAATTATTACTTTAATATTAAATTATAAGAATACCTTAAGTAACTATTCATGGAAGTGATTAACGTTCTTATAGCATTCATCACAATTTATCTAATATTAGCGATGAATTCTTACATCATTCTATTTTTGATAATTTTTTTTATTTGCCATATTTTTCATTTCATTATTCCATATAATATCCTTTGTCTCGCTCATTTGTTCGGCACTAGGTAGTTAACTTAATTCTTGATATATACATCAATATTTTATCATGCTGCTTTATTTTATTTTATATTATATATATATATA
>NW_013668405.1:110199-112530 GCF_000517525.1 Limulus polyphemus | reverse complement strand
AACCTTATTTTCAATAAGCGATCCTGAAAAATATTTGGGGGTGCTTAACTTTTTTCCAGGTGTATATATATTCTACATAATATCTATACTATTATTCTGCTTGTTTGTATGTACGACCGTTACGCTTTTTGACCGAGAACCTGCTGCATAAACATGCGTAGTTAGAAAGTTTCCCCAAGAAAAACCGCGCATGCGCATTATTCACTCGACGACAAACATTCTGCCTGCGGCAGAGAGCTGCAAAGCTCAGTGATGAAGTTGCTAAAATTGCTGTATGAAACAAGAAGTAACACAAAAGGGGAATGTAAATATACTTTACTAACTATTTTGTACAACAAAATATTAAAAACTTATCAAAGTTTTTTAAAAAAGGTTTGACGTTAGGTCGTAGGATAACATTATAAGTTTATTTATCGATACTATTAAGTACATTAAAGTTTAGTCCTAACTAAACTAAAGTAAAAAAAAAAAACGTACACAGGTTACAGTGTTAATTTATCTCTTTATCGAACTTAGGCCTGACATAAGTTAAAGTTTTATAAAGTACGGCCTATATACAAGTGTATTTACACTGTTATGACAGCGGAAGTCACGTGACGCTGCTAGCGCATGCGTGACTGAGTTTCTCGAATTATCAGGGAACTCCTCGAATTTTTGAGTAGCCTCTTTGTTAGTATATAAGCCTGGCGACAAAAGCCAGCGGGAATGAATGTATAGCTAAGCGTACAGTATTTACGGTTTTTCGGGTAATTTACGATACTGTTTAGAGCTAGTATGTGTTTTGCACTCGTAGAGAGCGAAATTATCTAGATTGTGAATCTTTGTGATTTATAGCGTGTATTATAAAAGTTGTTAAGTTTAAAGTGACGAGAAACGTAGTGACTGTGGAAATTCTGTGTACTAAAAGTTTGTATCGAGGAAGAATAAACTGGTTTAATTAAAAAAGGACTTGTATCGCTGAAGTTCCTCAGAAAGAATTTCTACCGGAAATTAACAAACAAGCAGATACGTAACAACACATTTTGTTGTCAACGATTACAATTCGTTTGTATTGTGCTAGAAATGCTATATTTAAAGAAGTACTGTCATGATAAAGATACTACTTTGGCCGGAAATGTTTTGCGGGTCTTTGCAAGTGTATTATAATAATCTAAAATCATCTTTTATAAAAAAGTAAAATAAATGACGGTAAAACTTTTAATGAAGGTATAGATCACATAGCTATAACTACAAGTAATGGTTGGAGACGGCTTGAATGGGTAATGAAGAACCCATTCAAGCTTCGTTACTCATTCAAGCCGTCTCCAACCATTATTAGTCTCAAAGTGAATATTTTATCGTCATCGAAAACATAACTATAAGTGCCCTAAGTGCCCAAAAGTTTCATTCTAAGCCTGCAACACTTGACTCATTAGGATTAATCGATGCTTGTTTTGTTGGAAAGCATGATCTATACGCAGTGGAATACGTAGGCCCAAGAAGACTCTGGGGCAAAAATATTTGCCCCTTACCCCAACCGAATTATAATAATGTTACGTAAACAAATAATACAGTAAATTATAATATAACCTAGTATAAAAGCCCCCTCAAAAATGACAAGAAACCATTGTTGAATGATTAGCGAAAATTATAGAATTTAACTAAAGCGAATATGTCTGTACCTCCAAAATGCACCTACTCTTCACTTATTTTATCAGTCTCGAAGTAATTCTTTAATCACCACATTTTTAGTAAAAACTACGCAGAAAAATGAAATGTTATCGGGAACAAAAGTACGCGTGCACTCTGAAAGAGACTTAAATAGCACTTTTGAGCCTTTTCACTCTATTCTAGATCAGGAAGTAGAAACATAGTGCGGGCAATCCCGCACAAATTTTCAACTCTTTTGGCTGTACAAAGGATAAAAGATATTTGGTAGCAATAAACGATTATTTTTCTTGATATTTTAAAGCCAAGTAGATAATATATGTATTAAAATACCAAAAGAATATTAATTAATTAACATTTATTCACAACTTAACTTTTTAAGCACTGATTCTATAACGTTAGTAATAGTAGGAGGCCTATTTGTAGCTTAATTTAATACATAAACGTAACGTAAAGCTTAGCTGAAAAACTACTTTATAAATTTTATTTTGCTTTTGGCTACAACTCAATGTCATAAAACTGATCAATCAAACTATTTTGCTGTTATATCACAGAAGTTATAAAAAGAAAAGAATAAAAAAGAAACTCTTCTAACAAATCAACATTAATATAGAGCATTGAACATAAACACCATAGTTGGCTTAAGAACAATCAGGTGATAGTATTTTTGCTAAGCGACGATGT
>NW_013668405.1:103229-109199 GCF_000517525.1 Limulus polyphemus | reverse complement strand
GTTATATTCAGAAAGAATAAACCAGTTTTATTAAGTAAGAACTTCTGTCGCTAAAGTTTCGTCGGAACGAAGTTACGGAAAGTTAATTAACAAACGGAGACGTAACAATATAAATGGTTATTGCGTATCCTCACATCTGGCCAGTTACTGGTGAATGTATAATTACCGTACATGCCCTTTTTTTTAGCCAGGATCAGAGAACCATCACATTTCAACGAAAATGCTCAAATTTACACCTTCTTATGTATGAATATTAATCCCATAATTAAAGGATTTATAAATTAGTTTTGTTTTACTGTATACGTGTGGGAATTTCTTTTCCTTTTTGAAATGGTTCCTTCCCTATCTCTTTGTATGCATGTGTATGTTTGTGGTATATGTTACCTAACACACATTTTGAAAAATATTCTATTGCTCTCATACGTGACTTTACACATGAAAACGATTTGCTTTCTTATAACCTTAATGGAACATCAGACCAGGGGAAAAAAATCAGTGAAGTTGACGTAATTTAGGCTTAAACTACCTATTTATGTGGACTCAAAACACTATACGAGTTACGTTTTTTGTTAACATTGAATATTCTTTATTGTCTGGAGCTTTGGGAAAGAAAGAAAAGGAGTAGGAAAGAAACGGAATGGGGTACGAGAACATGGGGTTGAAGGGTAAGGAGAAAGCAATTTCTCTAGTTTCTTTGGTTACATTCCCAGTCTTTGATACGCCCACCCCACTCACTCGTTCACTAACTGAAATAAAACAGAAAGTCGTGTAAGAGAAGCAACGTGTTTGTTATTTTCTGGAAGAAAGGGATCGATCTTGCTTTACTTTATTTAGGATTATAGTTTACTTTGACTCAACTCATAAGCTAAGCATATTTCCAATAAACGAAATACCACATTTTTAACCAGAAACAAGCATACCAGTACAAGGCCTAACGAGATTATCTTATACCAAGGGAGAGAAAGCAATAAATAGTGAAATGACCTTACCTATCTCGGATAGACTGAAGCTCAAAAGCAAGTTTTAATAATGTGTGAGCAATATAAAATCACTCAGTTTTGTATTACAAGTACTTTAAATGTTTTAAACGCTTAATCCTGTAAGCCCTGATCGGGTATTCGTATAATTTTGTTTTATGAACTACCCATTACGAATTTTTTTAAATAAATTGAACCGAATAAACTCTAAATTCATGTTAGATGTATTATTATCCTGTAGTACCTGTTTACTCACCAATGAAGAAACTCCAAGGTTGCTACATACAAGGTATTGGGTGTATTATTATCCTGTAGTACCTGTTTACTCAGCAGTGAAAAACTCCAAGGTTGCTACATTCAAGATATTGGATGTATTATTATCCTGTAGTACCTGTTTACTCACCAATGAAGAAACTCCAAGGTTTCTACATTCAAGGTATTGGATGTATTATTATCATGTAACACCTGTTTACTCACCAATGAAGAAACTCCAAGGTTTCTACATTCAAGGTATTGGATGTATTATTATCCTGTAGTACCTATTTACTCACCAATGAAGAAACTCCAAGGTTGCTACATTCAAGATATGGGATGTATTATTATCCTGTAGTACCTGTTTACTCACCAATGAAGAAACTCCAAGGTTGCTACATTCAAGATATGGGATGTATTATTATCCTGTAGTACCTGTTTACTCAGCAGTGAAAAAATCCAAGGTTGCTACATTCAAGATATTGGATGTGTAACTATCATTTAGTGCTTGTTTACTCAGCAATGAAGAATCTTCAAATTGCTATTTCAAGACATTAGATGTATTATTATCCGTTAGTACTTGTTTACTTAGTAACGAAGAAACTACAAGGTTGCTTCATCAAAGACGTTAGATGTATTATTATGAGAAGATTTTTAAAAGTGTAAATATTGTTTAAATAAGCGGCAAAACATGTATACATGTTTTAAAAAGTACGTTTTTAATTATCTTACCGAGAAAGTTTTAAAAGCTTCATAGCGAAGTGAAGAACACGTGCTTGATTGTATCAGCTTTATATCTCATTTGTTTCATGAATGCATGATACATGTGTATAAATAATGTTCACGTTCAGTGTCTTATTAAGTATTAAAAAGATCAGTTGATTTTTATGCACCTTAAAATTCTGCCCCCCAGTGGCACAGCGGTATGTCTGCGGACTTACACCGCTAGAATCCGGGTTCTGATACCAGTGGTGGGCAGAGCCCAGACAGCCCATTGTGTAGCTTTGTGCTTAATTACAAACAAACTTAAAATTCTATTAGCTACTTATGTTCAAGTTTTTATAGTTGTTTAATTATGTATTAGTTTCCAAAAAGGAGTGATTTGATCACCATTATTTGATGAAAAAATAAAATTTTCCTTTGGAAAGAATTTAAGCAGTGTACATTTAATGTCACACCTTGTGTATTACGATTTTCATAAGTGGTGTGTTTTAGAACATGTTATGTATCTGTATCAATAAAGCTTGTGTACTACACAGAACAATATTGTTGAGTGTGATATCTCTATTTAATGAACCCAATACCTTTTCTCCTGCTAATGTGGATGCTTCAGTCATGTATAGACGTTGGAAAGAATATGAAAACATTGTCAGATACAGTAATTCAGATCCTGCTGTTACTGAGTGAAGTGAATGTTTCAAATGTTGGTTATTAATTTTTAAACTAAGCATTTTGAAGCTTCTCAATGCTTTTTTATCAAAAGATGTTAATTGTTCAATTATCTTAACAAACTATGTATACACAGTAAAAAACTTCAGACTTATCAAAATATAAATCAATTTCTGTATGTTTGTTTCTTACAGGAAATCTTCCTCTTGCGCAAGCGCAGCCCAGTGGTTAACGTGCCGGACTTTGAGTTCAAGTTGTAGTTCTCATCCCTTTGCTGAAAAAAGAAAAAAATCATGCTCCGCTCTTCGGCCGTGAGTGCGTTATAAGAAGAACGATCGGATTCAATATATAGTCTGACAAGAATTGACACAGGGTTGTGTTTACTAGCTGCCTTCCTTCTAATTTATCATTTCAAAATTAAGGACGGCTAGTTCAGATAGCCATCGTGTAATTTGGTCGAAATCCGACAAACAAGCCTTCGAAGAACACTGTTAAAGAGTAGTATGTCCACCTAAATGTTTAAAGACGAAAAAATGCTTCCTAGTTCAGTTGAAAACTGACTATATATTATTGAATTTAGCACCATGTTTAGAACTATACCTTGGCCGAAATATTAAGTAATAATAATATTTTCTAGTATTTGTTGTTGTTTTGAAGTTAAGCACAAAGCTACACAATGGGCTATCTGTGCTCTGCCCACCACGGGTATCGAAACCCGGTTTCTAGCATTGTAAGTCCGTAGACATACCGCTGTGCCACTGGGGGACGTTTCTAGTATTTAAAAAAGCAGCTGTTTAGAATAAACATATATTGTTATCACGATTCTATGTTAAACAGTGCCGTTTGTTACACTGTAATACTGTTATCACGATTCTATGTTAAACAGTGCCGTTTGTCACGCTGTAATACTGTTATCACGATTCTATGTTAAACAGTGCCGTTTGTTACACTGTAATACTGTTATCACGATTCTATGTTAATCAGTGCCGTTTGTTACACTGTAATACTGTTATCAAGATTCTATGTTAAGCAGTGCCGTTTGTTACACTGTAATACTGTTATCACGATTCTATGTTAATCAGTGCCGTTTGTTACACTGTAATACTGTTATCAAGATTCTGTGTTAAACAGTGCCGTTTGTTACACTGTAATACTGTTATCACGATTCTATGTTAAACAGTGCCGTTTGTTACACTGTAATACTGTTATCACGATTCTATGTCAAGATTCATTTTTTCGCACTCTACAGTATTATTGCCACTATTCTATGTTGAATAGTTCGCTTTTACACACTGCAGTATTATTATCACGATTCTGAGTTGAACAGTGCCTTTTGTCACAGTGTAGTATTATTGTCACGATTCTACGGTTACATTCATTTTTTCCCACTCTGCAGTATTATTTCACGATTTTACTTTAGATAATGCCCTTTATCACACTATAGGTTTGCTATCATGATTCTGCGTTAAACAATTCACTTTTATACATTCTGTAGTATTAGTATCACAGTTCTACATTAAACAGTGCCCTTTGCGACACTCTGTAGTATTAGTATCACAGTTCTACATTAAACAATGCCCTTTGCCACACTCTGTAGTAATAGTATCACAATTCTACATTAAACAATGCCCTTTGCGACACTCTGTAATAATAGTATCACAATTCTACATTAAACAATGCCCTTTGCCACACTCTGTAGTAATAGTATCACAATTCTACATTAAACAGTGCCCTTTGCGACACTCTAATAATAGTATCACAATTCTACATTAAACAGTGCCCTTTGCCACACTCTGTAGTGATAGTATAACAATTCTACATTAAACAGTGCCCTTTGCGACACTCTGTAGTAATTGTATCAATTCTAAATTAAACAATGCCCTTTGCCACACTCTGTAGTAATAGTATCACAATTCTACATTAAACAGTGCCCTTTGCCACACTATGAAAAGTCATACATTTGGTTTCTTAATTGGATGATAATAAATAATATCCCTTCTTTCCTGGACATAACAATGTACAAAACCTTGAAAATTTTGCTATATATTTACAGTAATCACATGCGTTTGTATGAATAATCTTGTTAGGTTAATTTAAAAAAATGTAAGCCTAGATCTCTCATACGAAAGCATTTTCTCTGCCTTGTCCTGCGTGAGTCAAGTTTGTGACAGACTGGGCTATTGCTTTTTTGTTATTTTAAACTAACTCCGCGACATGTAAAAATACAACACGCGGTGCTCGCTCCTTAAAGATGCTGACAACAAAACACTGTAACTCTAGGCTGTATACAAGCTTGCCGGTAACTTAAAATGCTACAAATTCTAGGCAGTTTACAAGAACAACCCAAAGATTTGGTTTTCTACTTACTCGGTCCTAATTGTCAAACTTCTTGGATTTTTCTCCGCAAAAACAAAAAACGAACAAACAGGCAAACAAATCTTGTCGATCAAAACCTAAACTTTTACATACTAGTCTCATAAACCTCACGAAAGAAACACCACTATTACACTCAACTCCCTGTGTCATGTGTAACTTAAAACCAAGCAAGATTTTGTTAGTGCGCCATCTAACGGTTTGTCTAGAAACGTCTATGCAAAACAGGCATTTCGTTCTGCAGAAGACACAGAACAAAGTTCCACTAGCCCTCTGGTGTGTCAGTGTTGAAGCAAGTGAGATGAGTCATAAGTTTACAAACCTATGCTATAAAAATAATGAGCTTAGTCAGTCGAGTAGCGGGACGGCGATATAGTCTCTCTCTCTATCACAGGCCGAATATTCTAATACGTTGACAGAAGACTGTTGCTATTTACAGAAAACTTTAATAAAGTGTTTCATTATATACATACATATACACGTAAGTGGTGCACATAATACATTCGTCTATAGCTTTATTAACTGTATACATGTATTATGAATTCGTTTAGAGTGCCCCCCTCCAGTGGCACAGCGGAATGTCTGCGGACTTAGAACGCTAGAATCCGGGTTTCGATACCCGTGGTGGGCAGAGCACAGATAGCCCATTGTGTAGCTTTGTGCTTAATTACAAACAAACAATCGTTTATGGTAGGGAGTTCAAAGGAACACAATGTCATCAAAGGAACACAATGTCAAGAATCAAAATATTTTCACCACTTACATTTTAAATAGTCCAATTCGAGTTTTCAGAAGAAAGAAGGCCTAACAACACATGAGCTACATTTGTTGTACCACAATTACAACTAACACACGAGCTACATTTGTTGTACCACAATTACAACTAGCACACGAGCGAAATTTGTTGTACCACAATTACAACTAACACACGAGCGAAATTTGTTGTACCACAATTACAACTAACACATGAGCTACATTT
>NW_013668405.1:88732-102229 GCF_000517525.1 Limulus polyphemus | reverse complement strand
CCACAATTACAACTAACACATGAGCTACATTTGTTGTACCACAATTACAACTAACACACGAGCTACATTTGTTGTAACACAATTACCACTAACACACGAGCTACATTTGTTGTACCACAATTACAACTAACACACGAGCTACATTTGTTGTAACACAATTACCACTAACACATGAGCTACATTTGTTGTACCACAATTACAAGTAACACATGAGCTACATTTGTTGTACCACAATTACAACTAACACATGAGCTACATTTGTTGTACCACAATTACAACTAACACATGAGCTACATTTGTTGTACCACAATTAAAACTAACACACGAGCTACATTTGTTGTAACACAATTACAACTAACACACGAGCTACATTTGTTGTAACACAATTACAACTAACACACGAGCTACATTTGTTGTAACACAATTACAAGTAACACATGAGCTACATTTGTTGTAACACAATTACAAGTAACACATGAACTACATTTGTTGTAACACAGTTACAACCAATATTTAGAGAAAAGTTTAATATTTTTGTGATTTTTCAAAAAAACGTCCCCGATGTTCCAAAACAGTTTTTGGTTATATATTTTTCTATTTATTTTAATTGTACTTGAAGAATTAAAACTGAAGAAATGACTGTTCAAAAAATGTTTATTATCATGTTTTTACTTGGCTATGATAGATATACTTTGTTTTCATTAGCTATTTCTTACCGAAATTAAAATTTTTTACTTATACGACCGACAGTTCCACGTGTACTACATGGAACATTTCTTAATCTTATGTTGCAAAAGTTTTGTCTAAGAAATACAAATTATTTGCATCGGAATTACGTTTCTATTTTTGTCAAAAACAAGCGATCAATCAAACTTCAACGGTTACATCCACTGTTTCTCATCAGTTTAGAATGAGCAGCTGTGTGTTTGATTACCTAAATAATTTATCTTTGTTTAGCCACGGGTAACTAGTAAAGCTATAGTCTATAATGGTTTTTGTTTATAATTAAGCACAAAGCTACACAATGGGCTATCTGTGCCCTGCCCACCACGGGTATCGAAACCCGGATTCTAGCGCTGTGCCACTGGGGGGGTATCTATAATGGAAATATAAGTTTGTCAAATCTACATCTGTATTTCTGGCTACCCGTTTGATCTCACTTATGTTTTACACATGCAGGCGATAAATAGAGTTGGACTTGTTTTTCTTGTCTGTTGTGTCAATTGGTATTTTTAAGTTATCCAAGCTATTAGTCTTGATCGAGTTTTAGTCACAGATATTTTTAGCTATGTTGTTCAAGCGCTTAATAATACTGCGTTTGACAGAAGATGGACGGTAAAGCTGGAAATATAAGTAGCTATCAGTAGGAGTTGGTTTCCTGTATATGGGTGTATTGAGTTCAGGTGCTGTAAGAACGCTAGTAAGTTTCATATAGCCAGATAAAAATGTGCCGTCAACCTAGCGTCTATAACAGCTGAGTTTCTTTTCTTTAGATCATTGAGACATCTGAGGTTCTATATAATGTTAAATTCGTGATATTCTAATCTCATGGTACTGAACTAAAAACTATACAAATTATGATTATTAACACAAGAACCTGGCCTTACAGGCCATGGAGTATGGAGTTATCTGCAAGTTAACTGTTCTTCTTGCACTATTTAAATTGAATCGCCAAGAAATACAAAACTAACGAAATACGACACCGGCTTCCCAAAATAGAATCGATACTGCAGTTGAAATTTCAAAAACAACTAATACTGAATCCGATAATACATTCAAAACCTCAATACTAACAATGCTATTGCAGGACATTAGGTTGAACTTTGAAATATATGTTCATTGTTTTATGTATGTATTGATATAATAAGATGGAAAATAATTATCAATACAAACATGAATAAATGTTTTAGATACGTAACGTATTCTATTCTATATCCAACAATGTTAATAGTCAAATGTTTTAGATACGTAACGTATTCTATTCTATATCCAACAATGTTAATAGTTAAATGTTTTAGATACGTAACGTATTATATTCTATATCCAACAATGTTAATAGTTAAATGTTTTAGATACGTAACGTATTCTATTCTAAATCCAACAATGTTAATAGTTTACTTATTGGTTTACACATGTTATTTATTTAGCACTGTTTGTTTGATTTTTCTTAAATAATAGGATGAACAATCGCTAAGTTTTATATTTTTTTATTTAAAGAAGAATGACGTTTCGAGCTAGCGCTCTTCGTCAGATCATACAGTTCACAACAAAGGCACAAGCACAGAATTCAAAGAACTTGCTTGCCCAGTATTTAGAATGTTAAGCGTGAAAATGCGAGGCAAATTATATCTATTACATTAAAATTACAAGTCATGAAAAGATAAGTAGATAGCAAGTAGAATTAAAAAATAATGAAAGCGTCCATTTAAACCAGATGGTTGTAGGGTCTCCATATTGTAGGTTAATCTTCAATGAAAAGCGTTCATTTAAACCAGATGGTTGTAGGGTCTCCATATTGTAGGTTAATCTTCAATGAAAAGCGTTCATTTAAACCAGATGGTTGTAGGGTCTCCATATTGTAGGTTAATCTTCAATGAAAAGCGTTCATTTAAACCAGATGGTTGTAGGGTCTCCATATTGTAGGTTAATCTTCAATGAAAAGCGTTCTCATTTAAACCTAGATGGTTGTAGGGTCTCCATATTGTAGGTTAATCTTCAATGAAAAGCATTCATTTAAACCAGATGGTTGTAGGGTCTCCATATTGTAGGTTAGTCTCCTTTCTAGTCATTATCTTTTTTTGAATGTCTGTTGGAGTACTAATAAGTCGAAGGATTGAAAAGTCATCAACTGTATGGTTATTGATGGTGAAATGTTTGCCTATAGGCGTATCTTCGTTCTGCAGTTTAATATGGTTTAGATATTCTCGTGCTCGATCACCGAGTCGCATGTTTGTCCAATGTATAAACCATTGCGTCTATTGCAAATTTTACAGTAAATGATACATTCAGTGGTACATATTAAGGAATGTCTTATGTCGCAAGTTGTGTTCTTTCCTCGTACATGTGTAGTTCTGTTTATATGTGGGTAGATGACACACCTGTTTCGTTTACATGTGTGAGTGTCTGGAGTATCATTTTGTTTATGTTTAAGGTCACTGTGCACCAGTTATTTTTTTTTTTTTTTAGGTTTTTGTCATGTCTGTAAGAAATAATGGGTGGGTCCTTGAAAATATTTTTAGTGGTAGGGTTTTCAATAAGTATTGTGTAATTGTTTAGTATAATATCTTTCATCTTTCTGTTGGTCTGGTGGTATATTAGCACAAGTGGAATACGATTGGTGTGTTCTTTCTTGGTAGGATTGAGTGTTTGCTCTTGAGTATATGAGCTAGCTGTGGTGGCTGCATCGTGGATGTGAGAATCAGTGTAGTGTATTTTAGAAAAAAAATATCTATGTCTTTGGATTTTGATTTATAATCGTTATCATCACTACATAGTCTGTGTAGTCGTAGAAACTGTGAGTAAGGTATTGACTTTTTGTTACTGTACGGGTGGGAAGGTTCGAAATGTAGGTACGTGTGTGAATGTGTTTCTTTGTAATGTATACTAGTGATCAGATGGTCGTCTTGTACGTATTTGTTAATGTAGGTATGTGTGTGAATGTGTTTCTTTGTAATGTATACTAGTGGTCAGATGGTCGTCTTGTACGTATATGTTAATGTAGGTATGTATGTGTGAATGTGTTTCTTTGTAATGTATACTAGTGGTCAGATGGTCGTCTTGTACGTATATGTTAATGTAGGTATGTATGTGTGAATGTGTTTCTTTGTAATGTATACTAGTGGTCAGATGGTCGTCTTGTACGTATATGTTAATGTAGGTACATGTGTGAATTTGTTTATTTGTAATGTATACTAGTGTTGAGATGATCGTCTTGTATGTATATGTTAATGTAGGTACATGTGTGAATGTGTTTCTTTGTAATGTATACTAGTGGTCAGATGGTCGTCTTATGTATATGTTAATGTAGGTACATGTGTGAATGTGTTTATTTGTAATGTATACTAGTGGTGAGATGGTCGTCTTGTATGTATATGTTAATGTAGGTACATGTGTGAATGTGTTTATTTGTAATGTATATTAGTGATCAGATGGTCGTCTTGTATGTATATGTTAATGTAGGTATGTGTGTGTGAATGTGTTTATTTGTAATGTATACTAGTGGTCAGATGGTCGTCTTATATGTATATGTTAATGTAGGTATGTGTGTGTGAATGTGTTTCTTTGTACTGTATACTAGTGGTCAGATGGTCGTCTTGTGTGTATATGTTAATGTAGGTATGTGTGTGTGAATGTGTTTCTTTGTAATGTATACTAGTGGTCAAACGGTCGTCTTTTAGGTATATGTTAATGTAGGTACATGTGTGAATGTGTTTCTTTGTAATGTATACTAGTGCTCAGATGGTCGTCTTATGTATATGTTAATGTACGTATGTGTGTGAATGTCTTTCATTGTAATGTATACTAGTGGTCAAACGTTCGTCTTTTATGTATATGTTAATGTACGTATGTGTGTGTGAACGTGTTTCTTTGTAATGTATACTAGTGGTCAGATGGTCGTCTTTTATGTATATGTTAATGTCAAGAAAGGAGAGTGTTCTGTCGGATATTTCTCAAGTAAAGTAAATTCTAAAGAGGGTGGAAAAAGGATACAAAGTGCAGAAAAGTTTATAAATTAGATTTAGGCATGGATGCAATCCTTAGTATGTCGTCAATGTAGCGACTACACATCACGGGTACTGATCCATTGAATTGATTAAATACTTAAAGAGGGGTGTAGAAAGTACTGTTGTTAAGTTGTCTCAAAGCTTCAGTTATATATAAATCCTTGTGCCAAATTACTATGGCTCCACCTTTGTCTACTGGTTTTATAACAATGTCGTCTCTTTGTTGCAAACTATTTAAAGCCAATTGTTCATCGTGAGAGATATTTTTAGATCTAATTAGTTGATTTCGTTCCTATATTTACGAATGAAATAATCAAATGCGATGAACTCACCGGAAGGTGGCGTCCAAGAGAAGTGTTTTGATGAAAATTTAGAGACGGAATCACAGGGAGGAATGATTTTAGAAGAATGGGTTTCCGAGATTTTGGAAAAATGGGTTTCCAGTATTAGTCTTCAAAAAAAAAACGTTCAATATCTTCCACTGTGCAAAAGGTGTCGCCATTACTTTTGATAGGGACAAACTTGAGGCTTTTATTTTGGATATTTCGTTCACTGGGCAAGAGTTCCAAATCACTAGGAATTGTGACAATTGGAATACAGCCAAATTACCGGAAATTCTTAAAGATAATAACCGAGTTACCAATAGATTAGAAAAGTTTTTATGTTGTTTGAGAAATGACCTCATAAGTTGCATGTTTAAAAAAAATACAAACAATGAAGCTAAATCTGAGGATTGTGAAACTCAAAGAAAGTAATATAACCGTAGAAGATGGCATTAACTTGGATGATGGAACTAAATCATTACTCAATCGAGGACCGAATTTTACAATTTCAACTAGACTAGATGATGATCAAGAATTTGATATTTTATCATCTTTACAGCAAACTTTCCACAAAATACGACAACGAGAAAAGAATTATTTTGAAAACCGAGATGGAAGTAGTGGAGATTCACCAGAACAAGGAGAAGAACCCACTTTCGCACCCACCTTTTGATCATCCTAAGTCATCAGCAGTGAAAGGACAGAACATAACAGAAGAAGCCATGGCAGAACTTTCTAAAAAGTGTCGAGTATCTTAGGGAAATTTCCTAATTACACAATGAAACTTAATTTATATTTTCAAGAGACGAAAGCTCTGTATAAAATAAAGGACATTATAGTTAAAGAAGTAAAGGATTTGTGGTTTTAGCGAAAGATATATACTCGTTTATGTAATGAAGATAACTATTTCAAATTAAACAAAGTTCCTACTAAAACACTTGAAAGTAAAAGGAAGATTATTTTAAATTAATTAAAGAAAGGTAATCATGTAGCTTCCCAGCTAGTGAATAGTCTAAAACCATATAATAGTCGAGTCCCTGAATTCTAGGGTCGTCCTAAAGATCGTAAGTCTGGTTTACCCTTTAGACCCGTAGCATCTACTTTCGGATCTCCGACAGAAAGTATATCGTGGGTTTTAGATAGACTGCTGCATTCGTTATTGGACTTAGTCCCTGCTCATATCAACAGCACACATAATCATCTTGGACAGTTACATAATTATTCACACCCCTTCAATGATAATTCTGTTCTGTTTAGATGGACGTTGTTCAATTATATCATAGTATCTCAACTGAAGAATGAATAAATTGTGTTAGCGGCTATGATTAGAGAAAACAGAGATGACTTAGAACTTTTAAATATTTCAACAGATTGGTTTGAACGAGCTCTGAGGTTTGTTTGAAGTAATGGGTATGTAAGATTTAAAGGGGAATTTTATAAACAAATCAGAGGAATGGATATGGGTAGCAGTAGTCTTAGCTGTAATATTTATGCAATATACTTGAACTGAAAGCACTTAATTCTTGGAAAACGAGAAGAAGTATTGGTCCATCAATCTAGTACAAATTCATAGATGACGTATTTGGAGTGTGGAACACTAATTTACAGCCTCTTTTCAGTTTCCACGAGTTCTTGAATAACGTTTACCCTTTCATAAAATTTACACTTGTTTAAGCCATACCAGTTAGTAGTTTACCGTTTCCAGATACTACAAGTCGTGTCAGGAATGGGGAAGTCATTACTGGTATTTTCAGCAAGAAATCTTCTAAAATTCTTTGTTTGCATTTCCCCTCATATCACCCCTGCTGTAAAAAGAGGTGTCATTATTGGCTACCCCCATAAGGTTTATAAAGTTTGTAATAACAAAGAAATGTGGGAGAAGGCTAGTGAAAACCTGATGACTCTTTTAAAAAACAATCCTATCCACAGGAATTCATACAAGACATGATAAGATATTTTGATAGGCAAAAATAAAATAGACGTGTTCTCTTGAACCATATAACGAAAACATTTAAAGCTCAGTCTACTTAGGTGATTCCATATATAAGTGATTCCGCAAAACTAAAGAGAGAAATTAGAACATCAAAATATTACAATGACCAGGCACCTCCCTTAAATCGTTAAGTTCAAATTTTTTTGCGGTATTAAATTGAATTTGTGACTCTAACTGAGTCAAATAAAGCAAGAAACCAAACGCATTGTTAAAACAAATATGTATGAAAAATAACTGTAAAATTAGTAAATATGGACTACGTGATAGTAAAAACGTTGTTTGTGAAGTAACTTGTGACAAATGTTCTAGTATGTATATAGGAGAAACTTGCTGACCCATACATGATCGAATATCTGAACATGTGCGTGACATTCAAAACTTCAATACTATTACAGTACATTGGTCAATCCACAAGCGGATAACGTCGTCTCGGATTTCAAACTGAACAAATCGAAATTAGCCTTTAGTGTAGAGACGTTAACGAACTTTGACAAAGTCTCTATACACACTTATAAGGATTGAAATATATGTTCCGACGTTGTTTTATGTATGCATTGTTATGATAAGATGGAAGATACTTGTTTGTTTGGAATTTCGCGCAAAGCTACACGAGGGCTATCTAAATTTAGCAGTGTAAGACTAGAGGAAAGGCAGCTAGTCATCACCACCCACCGCCAACGAATAATGGGATTGATCGTCAAATTATAACGCCCCACGGCTGAAAGGGAGAGCATGTTTGGTGGGACTGGGATTCGAACCTGCGCCCCTTATATTGCGAGTCGAGGGCCCTAACAACCTGGCCCATGCCGGGTCCAGGAAAGATACTTACCAATACAGATATAAATAAATGTTTTTGATACGTAACGTATTCTATTCTAAATCCAACGATGTTAATAGTTTACTTATTGGTTCCCACATGTTATTTATTTAGCATTGTTGGTTTGATTTGTCTTAACAATATAAATTCAAGAATGTTTGATATTATTTTAATATAATATGAACTTTCTAAACACGTGTATCAATGTTCGATTTAAGAATGACAGTGTTCTAATTTAGATTTAACTGGATTAGTGAACTTGTAGGATATCGATAGCTCCTGATGAACCTGTAATAGCGAAATATTGAGCTAGTAAAGTTACATTCTGGAGATATAGGTGGGGATTTTATTTACGTTTATAGTAATGTCTCATAATAAACACCAGTCTGCGTTAAACAAAGTTAAGAATAATAATTATATAGTGTATTAACCCATGCAGCTTTTATCTTGACAAGTGGCAACAAACGGAAACGACGTGTAACAATAAGTAATTAGAACATCAGTAAGTTAAGCAAGTATACCAGTTCTCTATTCTTAAACCTAAACATTGGCATTGTGTACTTTAGTTACTAAACCATAAAAAAGGTAAATCTGCTACTATCATATGATAGCTCATAACTTCATATGAATGAAATTCATGTTTTACTAGTAACATTAAATAAGTGTTTTCTTATAGTATCACTTTCGTAGTTCTTTGAGCACATCATTTTCAAGATTACTTTATTTCTTTAACATTGTTTTTGTTAAACAACAAATCATTCGACGAAGAACCCTTACATTACGTAACCATCTTCTGTTTGAGCAGGTAAAAATTGGTTTGTTGGCCTGTCATATACCTGTTCTTAACTACAGGGTCTTCGAAACAATAATATAATTTTAACTGAGTAGCATTTGTGGCAAACTCATCATTAACATACTTCTACTCAATTAGTGATATATTCCCTTCAAAAATGGTCGGTTGTGGTTTTAATGGTTGGCATACCTGGATTGGCACTTCCAAAATTCGTGGTTTGCGACCCATTGCACAAAAACGCATTCCGCACTTTGGGATCGTGAATTCTTTACAAGAGTGATGTTTGAATCCCTTTATTCGGTTAGACAAGAGTAGCTTAAAAGCTGGTTGTGGGTGCTGTTGACTAGCTGGCTTCCCTCTAGTTTATCAGTTCACAATTAGGGACATCTATTCACAGAAAGCCATTGCGTAATTTTGCTAGAAAACTCTAAAGAAACACAACTTTAAAAAATAAATAGGATAAAAAAATAAGTTAAATCACTATATAACAGCACTAGACATGAATGTGCTAATTACTCATATATTAGTTTGCAGCTTATATATTTTCATACATTTGCGTATATACCCAAAGAATAAGTAACAACAAAAACAGCCAAGAACTCGACATGTGTGAAGAATAGTTCTCTGGGGGGGTCAACATTAAGTTTATGGACTTACAACACTAAACTCCAGGGATAGATTCTCTACAGTAGACAGAATATAGATAGCCTATTGTGTAGCTTTGCAGTAAAACAAACAACCCATGAAGAACAATTTCAAAACAGAGACAATCAACACTGGCAATCAATGAGCGTATTCGTAGAAGAAACAATTTAACAACAAGTTTCCGACTCAGGAAGACACGTTTGGTGAGTAGATTCCTAAATAAAGCTTTCCGGTACCTTCTTCTTCTTTTTTTTTAAGTTCATCATTGAGATTTGAACTCCTTATGATATCTGCTATCGGAATTACCCGCCAGAGTGGCCGAATTCGAACTAGTTCCTAAGTTATAAAGTAGTAAAACTCACCCACCCACCTGTGCAAAATCTCACAAAAAAACCTGTAGTGGCTGAATATGCTGCACAATACAGGATCCTGTTCCTCAGCTCTACAAAGCCGTTTGCTCCGCGGTTTTTGCAAGTTCTGTCGATAGAGATTGCCAAGAAAGAAACGTTTAGTTATCATTGTTTTTATTATGGTGGTTTCTGCTCGGGACCGCAGATAATTATTAGCCAAAGCGGTTTCAGGAGCTAGTCTGGTGTGTGAAGAATGAGATAGCAGTGGTAGTAGCAACAGTAGTATTGGTACAGCAGCATGAGTAGAAGCAGTAGCAGAGGCAGTAGTAGTAGTAGCAATAACAGTAGCAGAGCAGAGGCAGCAGTGGCAAGAGTAGTAGAAGTAGTAGTAGCAGTAGCACCAGGGAAGCATCACTGGCATGGCACATGAGGGAAGGTAGACCAATTAATGGTTTCAACTCAATCAGAATCTAATGTTCATCAGCACTTTCTATTTGACCAGTCGTGATATGTCAAAATATACATTTATGCTATTTTGTGCAAGAGAAACAGTCCAGCCAACACCCCCAAAATATGTGTTAGACTATGGAGTAACACTACTTTGTTCCATCTTAGACTATGGAAGAACACTTTAGTGTTCTGTGTTAAACTATGGAATGACACTACCTTCTTCCATGTTAGGCTATGGAGAATACTATAGTATTCCATGTTAGACTATGAAATAACACTACCTTGTTCCGTGTTAGACTATGGAATAACACTACCTTGTTCTATGTTAGACTATGGAATAACACTACCTTGTTCTATGTTAAACTATGGAATAACACTACCTTATTTTATGTTGTACTATGGTGTAACACTACATTCTTCCATGTTAGGCTATGGAGAATACTATAGTATTCCATGTTAGACTATGAAATAACACTACCTTGTTCCGTGTTAGACTATGGAATAACACTACCTTATTTTATGTTGTACTATGGTGTAACACTATCTTCTTCCATGTTAGACTATAGCAATAAGGTTCACATCCTTTTTTTTTAAGAAATAAAGTTATTACAAGATTCAGTAGCTGTGATTTGATCTTAGAGTGGTAAATAATACTCTCCTAAAGCTCATGAAAGTCTGTACAGGAAAGATTCCAATGATATGCAACAGAGTTCTTGTTATTCTAGATTTGCACGCTGTGAACCGTCTACACTTAAGCGTTATACTTTATTGCATATATTCACATCATGCAAAATATGTTTTTGTTATTTTCCCACAAAGATTCATTAGCTTCGTAGATTGATATGCTTTGAATGTTTTCTCCGTTTTCAGAGTTGCCATTAGTTGCATCTGTTGAGCTTATTTCTTAGATTAAAGAAGAATTTCAACGTGAACGGTTGGTTACACTTTCATTTCTTTGTGTACATACTTAACTATTTCAGGATCGCACGCAATGATCACACTAGCTACTCTTAACGAAACGTAGTATTAAATAAAAAGGTTTTTAAATATTTACATATTTAACCGTAAGCCTCAAAAATATAACTATTTAGTTTGACAAGCTCCTCCTATCAGTTATTCAATGATAAGTATTAAGTGTTAGTGAATCTATAGTGTCATTCTAGATAACAAAATTCACTGAAATGTTCCACATTGTTAGGAAATTTTCTGGTTTCTCTCTATTCCACAACTTTCACTCAGCAAATTAGCTGATGGTATCTCTTTCTAAAGCGACTGCAGCAAATTATTCCAGTTTTCCTCTGTTTAGAGTTATTAAAGCTGGTCCTTTTAACTGAGCTACATTCACTTAGGAAATAATCTCAATTCGTTCCCTGGTAGGACAGCGGTAAGTCTACGAAGTGACAACGCTAAAATCCGGGGTTTGATTCCCCACGGTGGACACAGCAGATAGCCAATGTAGCTTTGCTGCAACACAAACAACAACAAAAAAATCAATTCAGTATGACGTGTTTCCCACGATACAACCATCCATTCTGGTCTGGTTAGGTGAAGAGATGTTGTAAGAAACTTTTCCAAGAGGTATGTTTATGGAGGTTATTTCTGTATTCACAAGGTTTTTTTCGGGGTTGAGGAAGCAATTTTGGATAGGTCAGGCAACTCAGAATAGTGTTCAAAGCATGCCGGTGCTAGGGGAGTAGGGGTCATGATCCCCAAGGAAAATGTTGAAAAATAATTGCTCTGAGAATAAAATTTGTGCTATTTTACTATAATTTATTGATGGTATTAATCATTTGCAAACGCTTCTTTGTGATTCATAAAAATATGTGTTCACTGACATTTATACTCACCATAGATATAACAACATCGGACCAACATCGGAACAGCTTAGTCATGTAAATCTATAGATGACGTAAGAGAGCTACGGTTAGCTTTAAATTTCAAGTTGAACTTGAGAATAAATCTTACAATTAAAATGTTTTACTCTTTTCCTTTAATTCTGAAACATGTAGTTCCATTGAAAAAATACTGAAGACAAAAGAAACCTTTAGTCTGCTCACTTTTAACCTCGCCGATAGGATTTCATGATCTGAGTCACAAGAAACAGAGGTTGACATCTGTAAAAATACTTTTACTGTTGGTTAACATTACGTCTATCATTGACTTGTTTACATACTCCTGCTGTTGGTCACTCAACCTACAGAAGGTCATTTATGATTAGGACGGTGCTTGTAAAAAAAGTCTTCACGATTGCAAAGCTACTAAATAGGCAAAATTCAATTAGTTTATCCCCATCAGGGTTTTTATTTCCCACACTGAAAGCTCCTTCTTTCTCAGTTCAATCATGTCTATTTAAATCACCTAGAATTATTATGTTATCTTTACATACTGCATCCTCAAATATTTGATCTTTTCATCAGCTGGTCTGATCTTCCTTGTTGAAGAGCATATACCTGTGTAAGCCTCAATTTTATACGTATTAAATCAGCACTTAGGGCAACTACTCTTTCATTTTTGTAGTCAACAAATGTAGCTTCAATAGCCATTACGGCCTATTCACACCACATTTGGGCACGGTATGGCCAGTTGGTTAGGGCGCTCGATTCGCAATCTTAGGGTCGCGGGTTCGAATCCCCGTCCCACCAAACATGCTCGCCCTTTCAGCCGTGGAGGCGTTATAATGTCACGGTCAATCCCACTATTCGTCGGTAAAAGAGTAGCCCAAGAGTTGGCGGTGGGTGGTGATGACTAGCTGCCTTCCCTTTAGTGATACACTGCTAAATTAGGGACGGCTAGCGCAGATAGCCCTCGTATAGCTTTGCGCGAAATTCAAAAAACAAACAAACAAACATATCACCTTTTAGATCATTATTTCATAATTATCATGCTCCCCTCTTCTTTGAGTCTTGTCTCACATAATCCAATAATACGTCCAATTTTTTCTCCCTCATGAGTTCTATCGTCTCTTCCTCTTTATTTCTTAAGGTGGATACATTCACTGTAGCGATGCGTATGGTTCTATTTTAGAATTTTCCTTGTACAAAGTTCCATGTTCATTTCGGGTCGTAAGCAGGTAGGTCAGATGATTTATTGGCACGGTTAACGTTACTTGAGCAAAAGTTAATTCATCGCTGCCTTGCTATGCCTGTCGTGACTTCCTGGGACTACTAATTAATGCTATCACAATATCTATACCTTCCCTTGTGTTACAGATTTCCCACACAAATATTATGTAGGATTCGGCTTCAGCGCCTCTTGAAGGATACAGTCCTCTGTCCTAGTGGAAAATGGCCCTAGGACTCCGCAGTAAATCTAAAGCCCCCTCCCCCCAGTGGCACAGCGGTATGTCTGCGGACTTACAATGCTAGAAACCGGGTTTCGATACCCGTGGTTGGTCAGAGCATA
>NW_013668405.1:87135-87836 GCF_000517525.1 Limulus polyphemus | reverse complement strand
AGCCCATTGTGTAGCTTTGTGCATAACTTCAAACAAAAAATAAATCTAAAGAAAAACCATAGACGACATCTAATCTCACCAACATCTGTTAGGACTAAGACCCGTTAGACGCCATGTCCATCAACTTTCTCCACACTGTCTTATTATATTATTGTTATTTCCAAATCAGACGAAGGAAATATTATTCCAATTTTAAATAAAGCTGATTATTTAACAAAAGCAGAAGATATTCCTAAGAAATTCTACAAAATTTGTTAAGCTGAATTGTGATCCTACTGATAAAAGGGAAGTTAAATTGCAAAGATACCTACTGAAATTGATGATAGTTAATATTCTCAATCAAAAAGAATATTTGAACATTAGACCATCAGGAAATCTTCATTTTTTTATAGTTTGCCTAAGATTCATAAAGTTTGTTCCTTTGTAATTAAGCACAAAGCTACACAATGGGCTATCTGTGCTCTGCCCACCACGGGTATCGAAACCCGAATTTTAGCGTTGTAAATCCGCAAACATACCGCTGTGCCACGGGGGGGGGGGGGGAATTCATAAAGAAGGATGTCCTTTGCGATCAGTAGATTCTGACATTGTAATGTACAATCATTCTTTGGCCGGTTTCTTAGTTGAATTTTGTAGAAGTTTACCAGTAATAAGTACATTTTAAAAGACAGTTTTGAGTTTTTTCATGAAATACAACAATT
>NW_013668405.1:44560-86975 GCF_000517525.1 Limulus polyphemus | reverse complement strand
GGGTATCGAAACCCGAATTTTTAGCGTTGTAAACGGGGGGGGGGGAATTCATAAAGAAGGATGTCCTTTGCGATCAGTAGATTCTGACATTGTAATGTACAATCATTCTTTGGCCGGTTTCTTAGTTGAATTTTGTAGAAGTTTACCAGTAATAAGTACATTTTAAAAGACAGTTTTGAGTTTTTTCATGAAATACAACAATTGAAGTTTTACAGTAACATGCACTGTGACAGTTCTGATGTAGAATCTTTACATATGAACATACCTTTAGAAGAAACCATACAGTTCATTACTGATCTGTTTTACAACGACAATACTAACAACGTGACTATTTCAAAATCTGTGTATTTGAAGTTAATAGCGTTGTTATGGGTTCGATACTGGCGCCACCTTTAGCCAATTTATTTCTGTGTTTTCATGAAAGATAATGGCTAATAAAATGCGCACAACAGTTTAAACTTCTTTATTATCGGAAGTATGTTGATGATACCTTCACCATCTTCAAGAAATTTCATCAAGCTTTCGAATTTCTCCCCTATTTGAATAGTAGACATAGTAGAATGAAGTTCACTGTGGAACATCAGCAGGATCATAAACCTTCTTGTTTTGGACGCTAGTTAGTAACAGTATTTGTCAGTTTCAATGTGAAAACATTTACCGGGTCGTATTTCAACTTTGCAAGTTTTTTCACAAACATTGTTAAAGAGAATTTCGACAGAATATTATTTCATCATCCATACACAATATGTAACACGTATGAAGTCTTCCATAAATAATTTAATAACATCAGGGAATTCATATTCTCCTCATTAGTTTCCCCTGTATAGGTAAATATTCCTCAGTCATTAAGTGAAAATATCATTCAAAGAGTGTATCCGCAAATTCAGTTAAGATGTATGTTTAAACCCAATTGTCGCCTTTGTTTTTTCTTTAGACTTAAGAACCAGATTCCAGTCATCATATGTAGTTTATAAATTTACTTGTCTTTGCTGTCAGCAAGGCTATATTGGTTCTACTAAAAGAAACTGTTAACGCGAATTTAAGAACATGCTAACTTAAGATCCCCTATTAAGTCAAGTGTACTTGAACATGCCTTAAGATAATGTGGCGTTGTTGTTCATTTCTATTGGTTTAAGGTCTAACAAGAGCCAATGATGAACAGAGCCTCTGAATAAGAGAGGGTTTATTTATTCACAAGCTGAGGCCCGAGATAAGCATTGTTGGGAAAAATAGTAAGTCATTCTTTCTCAGCTATATAAAGAAACCGTTAGACATTTGGAATCACATTTCTGTCAATCCTAACTTGTGACAGTATGGTGACAAGCTCTCCATATCAAGGCATCAGTATTTACAATGAATTATGAATCTTGGCTTGGATTGGTGACTAAATGAGAATTCACTTGAAGGGCTAAAAATAGAATGGTCACAGGCTTAATCCAACTAGAAACAAATGTGTTGAATAGATGACTAGTGGAGCTGCTACTGCCAATGAGTTTGCTACAACGGTTAGGGAGATAGCACAAAACCAGGAAAGCTATGGTAATGGAATTTCCAATCTGAATAACATCTTTACGTGCACAAGGGCTAAATAACGAAGTCAAGAAATCCCCGTGGTTCAGACGTAGCCATCCCTAATTTTGAAATACTGACCAGAAGGAGATTGACTAGCCAGCATCCCCATCATAATGGTGTTTTTGGTACTCTGAAAAGAATAGAATTGACTGTCACATCTTGATACCCAGACTCTTCAATCTGCAGACAAACACGCTAACCAGTAGGCCAGACCTAGTACAGGAAAGCTACAGATTTCAATTGTGAATGTTCGGTAGTTCCAGTAACTCCATTCTGAATTGTATTTGATTTGAAAGATAAATGATTTAATTTATACATGTCTACGGAATTTGAATCTACATAAGTGCTTACTTTAATCAGTTTTATCTTTAGGGCACTCACATGTCGTCTCTCCATGACCAGCTTTATATTCTTCAACGCCACTTTTCAAGCCTTGCTAAACTTCAATTTATCACTGAAGTCGATTAATTAAGCTTCTTCTTCAATTGAGAGCATGCTCCTCAGCCAGCTTAAATGTGGCTAGGACATTGTAGAGACACGTGGATTTATATTGTTGGATGCAATCCACTGCTGATACTGAAAGTGCTTTTATAACTACTAACTTTGGCCAATTTTACTTATCATAAATCAGAAACCAAACATAGTGAAGTGGAACCTTGCATACCTCATAAGGTATCTAAATATTTACTGTATTTAGTTTTTTAAAAAAGGCACCTGTCCAGATTACTACACTAACTCCCTGATATAGGAATAGTATTTAAGTCTCTTCTATCCTTTCATAATGATATTTGAAGACAATGAAACAATTTTGAAAAGCTTGTCAGTCAAATTTTGAGTATTCCAGGGCAGTATACTGAGAAAATGCTTTATAAGACAGACTCTCCTGTGACAATGTGGTGATATGTTAGTAACGTTCCTTTTACCCAGTTAACTAGTTCCACAAAATTCTGCAAGACTGATTAACTTGTACTTTTGAGTGGTTTATGTTAGCCTCTTATATCTGAATCATTGGTTCTATATTTTTGAAAAACTTGTGATATTAGTTACTTTTATGGCTGTGGTTTTCCTTTTGTTTAAAAAAAAATAACGTTTTTTTTTTGAAAGACTTTCTTTTAACTCGACCAAGTGACCTGGTTGGAAACCGTAGTGAAATCGGCCTGTAATTGCATAAAAAATAACAACACATAAATTCTATTAGGTACTGGTGATGGCTCTAGTTTTACTCACCTTTACCAAATCTATTCCCTAGCTACTTCTCTTTCTGCTTAAGTTAATGGTAAGCTTTGATCTTTCGTAATTTCAAGATACTTGCAAAGTGGTTATCTTCTTGCCTCCCCTATACACAAATCTCTTTGACAGAGGTTTTAGATGAATTGCTAAACAGACTATTCATCTGCCCTATTAGGGTAATTGCCTGATGTTTATTTGTAACTGGATCTATGCTTTGTCCATTGTCAGCATTGGAGCTTACTATAATTGATAAATAGTCCGTCCATTTCAGACATAGTTGAGTTCTCTTGGCTATTATCACTTTTTTTAGTACAGAAAATACCAGCAATACCATGGTCTTACAGGGTAGTTGTTATCCATTGCACATCCAGCTCTGTTGCTTTTTAGAGGAGTCAAACTTATCGGGAAGGATGGCCAGTTTTAGCCATCCATTACTTTAAACTTAACCGAGTAGATAGCTCAGTGAAAATAAAGGATAAACTTATTTGGGTTCTCTAATGATGTTCTTCTAGTATCTGAGTTACTTATATGATAGATGTTCTGGTACACCTAGAAATGATTCATCTATGCTTAGCAAGTCTTCGCGTAGTTTGTTCAGTGTACCATCCATTCAGAACATCTAAAGAACCATCTTGGATACTTTATGGTTTCCCTATGAAAACTGGGATGTTACATGGATTCAGATTAGCGCCTTTTTATCTGTAGTTTATATAGGTTAGCTTTGATACTCAAGGAATAGTTCCACAGACTGAATGTATTTAAGTCTAAAAAAGTAACAATAGTTGTTCAAGAACGCAGTTGCATAGCAAGCAAGCCCGTGTCCATTATATACATTAGTTGACCCAGCTCAACAAGTAGCTGGAACATAGTATAGTTCCTCTAGTTTCTTTAATCCTATTGATGAAGTTCTGAAAAGCGTAAAAGTCCATATTATGTTGGAAACACTTTTAGTCCAGGCTAGTTACTATACTTCAGTCTGGTACCAGCTTAACCAGTAAAGGTTATTTTGATGAAACGAGCTTTATAGCCATCATTCTTGATGCTAGGATAGCCAATGTCTGTTTCAGTATGACGACAACAGGTTGCTGCTCGACTTATATTAATTGATAACAAATGTTATGTTATAAGATGTAGATTGTGTCACAGCTTTACACAAGAGTATGCCATCTAAGCTGTAGCACAAAGATAAACCTATATTTGACATCTCCCTCTGCATTTATGGTTAGTTTTGAGACTGACGCAGAAGGTCCACTTATTCTGTTGACTCGCTAGTTTTACAATACTATTTTGGTGTGATGATACTCTTAAGAGTTCACACTTCCATGGGTGGCCAAATCCCAACACTTGAGAAGGCAGTAGTTGCTTTCAGGTATGTTAATCTAGTATAACTCCTGCTGCACGGTATTCTACTAAAATTAGCTGGGTCAAATCATTTGTGATATATAAATGTTTTACTGATACTTGAGGTCAAATCCAAAGAAATAGGAAACACTGGACACTGGTGAGGTCTCTGGTTTGAGTAACAACTTCCTTTTGCCTACGTTTAATTTCCTAAATGTATTGTTATCGCCTCTCATTTGTGATCTACAAAAACAATTACATTACTCATCAATAGGTTAACTCCAGACCATGATGTAACAACCTATCCAATACCAGAGACCCAATGTGTTATGTGGGTCGGGTATTCGAGTTAAAGTAAAAATTGTATTCTACGTGTCACGTTACATCTTGTAAACTGAAAAACCTACTTAATCTTAGAACAAGATAACCCTTATTAAATCAAATAATAAATTGTGTATATGTGTGTGTTATATATATATATATATATGTTAATTCTATTTTATCAGCTGTACATGTGAATTTTTTAAAGAAATGCATAATTACAAATATGTCTGTATATACGTCTAACATTACACAAAACCCTTTAATTGAAAACAAAGTTTTTGATTATATCACTCTTGGAAAGTACATAATATTTTATATTAATCCAGATAAACAGAGATTACGAATGCCGACCAAGAGGTATTTCTTCATTGATCTGGCAACTTGCATGTTCCTGGAGATTTCATACATCATAAGGGTTTCTCATAATGTCTAGAAATAGACTAGAGATCCCCAGAAAGATAAGACGTTCTATTTGGGAGATTGAAGTAAAAATACTTTCACGATAGGAAGACATAACAAAAGTTTTAGGGAAAAAAGTATAGAAATGCACGTTTGGCGACAAGGTAAAATAGAACAAAATGCTTAAAATTCTAATCGGCCATTACATTATCATCATTTAGCACTTCTAGTCGGGCCTCCTAACTGGTTAGGACCGACTAATCGACATGAATTTCGTCTCCTTATATACACCACTGACAATTCTATCGGCCATTACATTATCATCATTTAGCACTTCTAGTCGGGCCTCCTAACTGGTTAGGACCGACTAATCGACACGAATTTCGTCTCCTGATATATACCACTGACAATTCTATCGGCCATTATATTATCATCATTTAGCACTTCTAGTCGGGTCTCCTAACTGGTTAGGACCGACTAATCGACATGAACTGACAATTCTATCGGCCATTATATTATCATGATTTAGCACTTCTAGTCCCTCCTAACTGGTCAGGACCGACTAATCGACATGAATTTCGTCTCCTGATATACACCACTGACAATTCTATCGGCCATTATATTATCATGATTTAGCACTTCTAGTCGGGTCTCCTAACTGGTCAGGACCGACTAATCGACACGAATTTCGTCTCCTGATATATACCACTGACAATTCAATCAAGCACTTGATTTATGCCTTAAGCGCTAAATGCTACCAATTATAAAGTAGCCTTAATGGCTCTTTCTAAGCCTAACATTAATGATATACAATCTCACAATCTTATCATATACACTTGCGTGGCCTTAAGGGTGCGTTCTAACACTAACACACAGTTTTATAACTTAAAAGTTTTATAAGTTAAAACATATGTAGTTTAGATAAAGTTAATTTATCAAACTTTTCTTAAAACGTGAAAAATTAAATAACGATAGCATTAATAACAAATGTTATGTGCATTATTAAAAAGAGCATATAAAAGACAATTATGTGTAGCTTAGAGCATAGGTTCCCAAGCTGTGGTATTTGGACCACTGGTGGTCCGTGGAAAGTTTTCATAATTACCGAAAGGAAGTTTGTAGATACCGGAGCAAATCCGACACATTAGCTCTTGAAAAGTTCAGCTATATAAGCAGAAATAACACGTATAAATTATGTGAAAAGGTCTAAAACTTTACATTATATGGCTTTTGAGTTAAAGTAGGAAAATATACTGTGTACTTGGGAATTTTTGTGCATTGTAAAACATGGACTAACTGTAGAGCACTTAGTGTGACAGAACATTAAGTCAGAGTTTAAAGGAAATCAATTATTAGAGTTTTGGATTCATAGAACTGAAAAGTACTCGGAACTTGTAAACAAAGCAGTTTGTTCTCTGATGTCATTTGTTACTAAATACACGTGATTCTCATCTCTTGCGGCACCGAAATCCAACTACAGATGCAGGATGAATGCTGAACCTGACCCGGGGCTAAAGCTAAATAACATTACAAAACTCTGCTCACAAAAATAGGGGAACCCGTTGCATTAAAACATGAAAATGTAAGTGTGTGGTTAATATCAACATCATAGAGATTTTATGCGATTACTTTGGTTTGTTAAATAATAATGTCGTTATGCTGTCCATACAGTCGCCCCCCACCTCTCCAAAAAAATGAGGCGTTCCCCCCCATCAAAAAAAAGTTTGGAAACCAGTGATAGAGGTAAACAAAGAGCAAATGAACAAGTTTAAATGGAAACTTAAAATTTGATAATTGTATTAAAACAAACACTGAAGATCAAATTAATTAAAGAAATGAAAATTGATAATAAAAAACATATAATAAAAGAGCAATAATAACCGAAATGGCCTTTGACATTGTATGAAACGTACAGAATGTTAACAAGGCAAAATATTCATTCATTTCAATCGGATGGCTTTATCGTAGCTTAGTGGTCAACGTCCTGGGTTGCGCACCGGAAAGTCTACGGTTTACGCCGCGATGTTGCTGAATACACTCTGTACTTTCAGTTATGGGTGCGTTATAAAAGTGACAGCCATTCCTTTATAAAATTCAAAGTCGAACAAAGCCTTTATGGAAGGGTGATGCTGACAGATGCCTTTCCTTTGATGAGTAGTTTACGATTAGAGATGGCTATACTTGAATCCTCAGCTTAGCAGTTTAGCCCATGTGTAAATAAGATGCCATTCAGATTGAGAATACTAAATAATTCCATATGGCTGTGTTGATCAAAGTTTTAGACCAACTTGACTTCAAGTCGAACTCTCTCTATTGGATGTCGATGGGTGCATGTTCAAGTCCAATGATTGAAAAATTATCAGGTGTGTGTCTTCCATTTTTACTGTCGTCACTGTGTTCGATGAAATACAGATGATCCCGTGCCTTGTCATCAAACTGACGACGCATCTGTCCAAAGTATACACGTCCACAGGCGTTGGAATAACTGAATTTTAGTGTAAAGGAACACCGACGATTGAGGACAATTTGTTTGCCATGTTTAAATATCGACTTTCCCTGATAATTATACAGAATTCTTTATTCCCCATTTAAAGGAGCACTTGGATACTGGCTCAAAAGTTGGGGCACGAGCCCCCTCCCCCAACATCATATCCACATCTATGCACATGTCTACATTTTTCACGTATCACACAGTAGATTAAACACTAAGATACACAAGTAAAAGATTCTCTTGACGTAAAAGTAGTTTTAGAAACTTTTGACCCACTTTAATGTATTGTTCAGGTTTGTTGCAGAGATGGTATCTACTTATACACATGACAAATCAACTTAAAATTACTTTGTACGTAAAAAATCGCGAGAGTGTCACGTCAGTAAGCGAGAAGTGGTTTTTCTGTAAAAACGATATTAACAATTACTTATATTCATGTCTTAGAGTTTTTTTGTCAGCGGGATGATAAGTTAAACTACGAGATATTCTGTTGTTTTTGTATTTCATGATGTGGCACAAAGAATTTTGCACGCAATATTGTCACTTTTTGACTGCTTTCGAAAAGACGAATATAGGATAAACCCTGTTAAATGAAAAGAAAAAAATCCGTAATACAAATATAGGAGAGATATTGTGTGGTGCCGTTAGGGTTGAAGAGAATCAAAACAAAAAATAAATGAGAATTGGTGTTCTTGTAGCGTAAACTATCGATATCTTGCAGGATAATTTGGATGTTTTAAAAATGGGTAAGGACAATGTAAGAAACGTCTGGAAAATTAAACACATTAATTCATTTACCCAGCCGGATGAAACGGGAGCTGAAAAACCATGGATAGAAGAAAAAAAAAAGCATGAGGAGGCGTTCAAGTTCAGCCCTAAACATGGAAGATACGCCTGCACCAATATTAATTGGTGAACCCATTTTATTTCCCCTGGCAATTTTTGTAGTTACCATTAAACTGAAATGTATAATGAGGTAATACAAATCCGGTTAAACAAATAAGTGTATCTGTGAGTTATATCTTCATTACAGGGGACAGCGATACGTAAAAGATTTAATATCCCTAGCAAACAGGTAGGTTTCTATGTTGTTAAAATGAGCGTTGTGAATTAAAAAACGAGCATGGCTGGTATGTTTAACGTAAACAGAAAGAACTGCTACAAGGGATAAAAAGACTTGTTCGGTACGGCAGTTACATGTTCAAACAGTGGGGCAATCGGGGTTATTCTCTCTGTGATTTTTGTAAAAAGATCAACTATTTTTTTGTTATTTTTTCAAAGAGACTTACAGCTGTAGGGGAATATCTTTGCGGTTAATTAAATTGTTATTGATCCCCTGGTGGGACAGTGGTAAATCTACGGACTTTCAATGCTACCATCTGGGGTTTGATTCCCCGTAGTGGCCACAGCAAATAGCCCAGTGTTGCTTTGCTCTAAAACAAATAACCAAAATTGGTATTGTTGTTGGGTTTTTTTTTGTTGTAAATTCATTGTAACTAAAAACTGGGTTTTTGTCTGAATCGCATATTGTATTGGGTGTTACTTAGCTTTAACTTTTTATAGTGCAGTTGAAAGGCAGCTTCTCTATTGCTGTTTGCTTTTCCAAAGCACGTGCTATCATATAAACAGGACTGAACGAAAGGTCATTACCTGAAACATCCCCCCCCCAAAAAATCTACGTGATAATTTACGCGTTTTTTCCTAAGCTTTTTTTTTATTATTATCAGTGACGAAGTTTCTGCTTGTTATTGCAAAATAATACAACCTTCAATCATAATTCAGAAATCTCTAGCCAGTCTCTATAAAGTTAAAATATTAGAAGTTAATTGCTTATCTCTTTATTTGGTCCAAAACGTAAGTTCGTATACAGACAGTTAGCTGAAAAGTACAATAAAACCACGGTTTGTTTTGAGTGATAAGCTGCACAAACTATTTGTGCTGTGTTCTCAGTATGGATCGAAACCCGAATTGAAATATTTTACACTTTCAACTTTATCGCTGAGCCACCGGGAGAGGGGGAGCAATAAAGTATTTTTTTTGTATTTACTTCATCCTGCAATTAGGCATTGACACCTATTACAAACCTATTTTTATCTAACAACATTATATTGACATTTTACAATAGATTAATTGAAGGAAAAACAGATTACACAAACAAAACTTCAATATTAACACGGTATCAACTTTTCTTGATTTGTGGTATCTCGGCCTACTCTACTTTCAAATCTAACCTAGGCCCACCGACTTGTTTTACACCGTTCACTACCAGTATTTTGTCCGTTACAACACTCGGTGTAAAGAACGGGCCACAAAATGAAGTGGAATCGTTAATTTTTATGTAAAATACACAGAGAACCTCAGCAATGTTAATGAGTTTAATTGCTTTATTCTCTATGCAATCCATATTATTAGGGTATTTCGTCCATGAATAAGTTAAAAAGAAAAGTATTTAAGAACCCGAAGGGATCCACCAGAGTCTATGGGTTACTAGCGGTTTTAGACCGTAGCTGTCGTGGTTCAGTTATGTCGAGTGTTTGAATTAACCTGGTAACAAGTTAAAATTAACTACAAGTTGAATTATAAACAACGCACTTATCCATTCTTTTTTTCTTCCTGCCATCACGAAACATAAGAAAGTATCATCCCTGGAAACCATAATTAGCCTTCGCTATTTTTTATTACTTACTAACATCAATTCTGTCTCTGAGTCTGCTTTTTACGATTACTGTGATAATATAAAATACGTTCAAGAGTTTATCAATACAGTGTAGTTATTGTTTTGTTTCAGGCTATTCGAAAATCGTGAAATGGTAGCGAAGTACTACTGATAAGGATTAGGGGATTGTGACCACCGTGGGACAAACAACTATACTGCTGACAGTAACCCTACAATTAAGGTTGGGTTTACTTTCCTCGTAGCAAGACCACCGTCAGTGTATCTTTTGTTACTCACCGGAAGTACAGTTATAAATTAAGTAGTGACCAGGACAGTCCAGATGTCAGTATTATTAACCCAAATGTAGCCACGGGTATCCATTTCCTAAACTGGAACAAGGAAAATTAAACTTATAACAACTGCTTATCTAATATTTAATTACCACGATATTTAATATTCAAGCTATAAATTCATATAATAATACTTTTCACTGACGTTACCAAGAAACTAAAAAATGAAATGTTAGATAATTTGTGATAAGCAGCATTTGTTTATATTGCAGAGCTAACAACACGTATTAGTGAAAAAAAAATC
The DNA here is from genome assembly GCF_000517525.1 of Limulus polyphemus. Classification (NCBI taxonomy): domain Eukaryota; kingdom Metazoa; phylum Arthropoda; class Merostomata; order Xiphosura; family Limulidae; genus Limulus; species Limulus polyphemus. Next base: position 76,368 of record NW_013668405.1, on the reverse strand, counting down.
TCACGTTTTGTTCAAATTAGTAACGCATTGTGGTTGGTTGGCCGGCTGGATCCATGTAAAATTCAACATCACATTCATCCATTGTCTCACGCTTTCTTTGCACAGCTACGCGATCGCCTGATGCTGTTTCAAACTACTACTAAACCCACCCTCTATCTGTCATATAATTGGAGATAATTCTTTCGGTTCAACTTAAATGTTATGACTACCCTGCCCGTCCAAATAATAATTTCATGTCAGTGGGAGTTACACTGTAGAGAGAATTTAAAAATTTTAAATGACTTAATCCTGACAGCTCATTAGGGGGACAGACCCCCACTACAGAGCTGGATACGCAACTACGCTTATGGTTTTGTGCCATCGAAGTGTTGATACATGCGCTGGGAAATCGTCCTCGTACACTAAAATACTCATGGACACGACAGCCTTACGACGGAGCCTTTTGCAATGGAAATTACGCTGTAAAACTATCACAAAACTGCTCTGTCACCAGATCGAACGTGACCGTACATGGCAAGGCTACAAAATCCTTATAATATAAATTTTCCATCATCCCCTCGTCCATGAACGCACATTCAATGTAATAGAGCATAAAAAATCATACAATAGTTTGGATTGATAGTGCTTATAAATCACAGAAGTATCCAAGTTAAGTGCTATATCATATTTAATGAGTTTAATACTTCAGAAATCCGTGCTTCTGTTATCCGATATGTGATAAGCCATGTTTCGTGGCTTTTGTCAGTCATTCATCAAGGTGACATGATATATTCAATAACAGGATGTTTTTACTTTCTTCTTTATAAAGTATCTTCTCCCAATATTTATTTTTTCCGTTGTTCTAAAATGAAAAAATTTCTTTCCCTTCTACAACAAAGCTATACAATTGGCTGTCGTGATAGTCGCGGTGACCGTACCCTTAATTTAACAATTATTAACTCAAAGTTTACCAACGGGCCACTAGAGGACGTGGTTTATGTTTGTAAACATATTTTCGTTCTTCTTGTATTTAGTATATCTAAAATGTACAAACCTCTTTTTAAAAACTATTAAATTCTAAAAATAACAATACGTATAGATAATTTATTTTTATTATTAAAATGTAAACAAATTTAATTATTTTTAATTTCATACTACTCATTGGAACGTTTTGTTTTTAAATGCTGAAAACAAAAAATGTAATCCAGCGTGTTTTTTCCTACAAGGCCCCCTGCCATTAAGGTGTGTCGAAATGTAAAAAGATTAATTACTTGGGTTGAAATCTTTATGATTTCAGATTTGTTTTTCGTTTTGTTCTCTGTAGGGAAACCTGATGTTCAGATAACAGTGTCCACGAACAGGCTATCTCCCTGAAGATCGGAAAATAAACTTCACCCTGCTGTTCTGATGATATAAAATGGTTCAACGACACTTGTACAGTAGATAGGCGTATATAGGATGAGTTACAGGTGTTACAACTAGATTGATTGGTTAGGACTTTGGGTGAGATCAGCAGGATATTTATATGGCTTGATGCCACAACTAAATATAGCTAAAGAGAGTGTACTTCTCGACAAGGTCAAAGGAGCTAAACGCGGGCTAATAACACAACTTTCAAGACAACTCGATTCTTTGTGCTGTACTTAAGAAACGGGCGCATTTCGCACCTTCTTGGATAACCTAGGAGTCATGCCTTTAATTGCTAAACACATATACATATGTGGAATAAGAAAAAAAATATATGTTGCTGCAAATTAACGATAAGATAGGAGCTTGCTAGCGACGATACATTTTGTCAAAGATACGTTTCGTAATTCTTTTAATCCGACAGGAAGTATTATGTAAAGCAGTCCTGAAACCTACAAGCACTTATTTCTAGGCAGATAACTATTTGCCATCAATGTTGACACGTAAAAAAAAACAAAAATGTTGGTTGTTTGTTAACACCTTCTTTTTTAGAAATTATACTTCTTGTAACCTGTACCAAAATTTGTGTCTAGACAAATCTTTCTGATCTGCTCTGCTCAACTATGTCTTAATCATTTTTAATGTAAACCTAGTCACAGTGAAACATGCCGAATCAAGACGACGATTAAAATCATATTTTCCTAACACAAAAAACTCCATTTATCAATTAACGATCCAGCTATTTTCTCAGTAAGTTGTACACGTTATATAGCCTTAAGATGTTAATCCTCAAATCGTATGCTAGTGGGTCTACATGAAGAAATTTTACTTGTTGCAACACTCGGAATAAACAAAAAAAAAAAACCTACTGGAAACCAGTCATTTTATAAGTAAAATACAGTGACCCTCAGTGTTAATTAGTAGAATTAACTGCAACATAAACCGTATTCTTAACTTTTTTTTGTTGTAACTCGTACGTTATTAAGAACCCTGTAACAAACAAAAAAACATATGAACCCACAAGTAAATTGGTGTATAAATAGTTTAGGTATAGGATGGGATCCATATGGTAACATCAAGAGAACATGTCTCAAAATACACAACACATCTAACTAAAGCACGATAAACTTAAATGTATGTAAATCTATGTTTACTGTAGTACAAAAATTAAATTATTAACCTGAAAATAAAGCTAAAATCTTCCAAATTAAATAACATATTTCTAAAAATACTTAAATATGTCAAAAGGCCACTATTTATTCTGTGGTTATAAGACAAAAAAATTCGCTATTTGTCATTCAACTTGTGTAATTTTTAATTTGTTTTATATTTCTTGTGTTACCTATATACCCGTTTGTTTTAAGATACTGATTTATTCAACAAATTGAGGAATACTTAAGCTAACGTATTTGAAAAAAAATAAAACTTCAGTACGGTCTCTCGTGGCGCAGAAGTTGTCATAGAGTAAATGTGCCTGTTTTGAACTTGAGATAAACAGTCACCACTGTCTAAAAATAACTGTGTGTGTGTTATATGTGGAACGTTTTTTGTTGATAAAGCGATGAACTGCTCTTAATGCGGTAAGACGGACTAAATACAATCAATATAAAGCGTATAATGAAACCAACGATCTTCGATACGATAAATGGTGATACAGGAAAATGGAAAGTTTGGTTAGCATTTGGGTACACTGATGTCTCACAGGTAAGTCTGAAGTAGCGGCAAAATGGAGGTTCACGACTGTTGTACAAAGAATAAATAAATCCCACAGAGAAAACATGTAAACAAATTAAATAATATTTCTATCCACAAAAAAATGTGTGCAAATTCCTAATTTCCGATCTACTGACCGGCATCCAGTCTTAATGACTGTACTACCGAGGTTATGGAAGGGTGAAATTCGTAGCTATTTCAGATACGATCTTTGAAGCAAGCGTATATTAAAAGATGTATAAACGTCGTCAAAATGATAAATCTTTTTGAAAATAACACAGTGATTTCAAAAATTAAAACATCCCAAAGCGTGAAATCTTCCAAAAGAGGGACTCTTCCCTATTACGAAAAATATGGTGAAAATAAAAAAATACCAAAAAAATAATGAAAATTAAAACCAAATGATAAAAACGGTCAAAACTGTGAAAATGATGGAAATGGTATAAAGAACGTCACAATGACATAAAACTATGGAAACAGTGTAAACACTTTAAACTGACAAATTAAAACTATGGAAACAGTGTAAACACTTTAAACTGACAAATTAAAACTATGGAAACAGTGTAAACACTTTAAACTGACAAATTAAAACTATAAAAGTGATGAAAATGTTAGAAATACCAAAAAAAAAAATGATATACTAAAACCATATTATTTTAACAAGAACTTAATGTGCACACAATCATAGTGTATTATAACTGTGGGAGCCCACCATTTCAACACAAATGGAACCACTTCTTGATCTTGTTTAACCACACCACACAAAGGTAATCAGATGTATAATTAGACAATAAGTTATCCAAACATCAACTTTTAACTGTTAATACCACAAATCACACAGTGCTTCACATTAAGCTTGAACCAATCACACAAAATTTGTACTATCTTTGAAAGGAATGTCCAAGGATGAAACACCGTAAAACTAGTTTCAAAATAATTCCGCTATTCAACTTATAATGATGATAAAAGGGTTTCATGTTTTATTATAGTCTACTTGCACGTCCTTTTAAGGAGCCTTTGTTAAGCAGCGAACCACTTTCTTTAACTTAAGATTCTTAAGATTAAGGTCTATGATTCAAGTGATATTTATGCCTATTGTAGTTTTAGTGGGTCACTAGCTTTAAAGTGTGTTGAAAATTAAAACCATCCTTCAGTGCTACACTACTCTCTACTGCTTAATACAGAGAGAAAGCAGAAAATATTATAAAAGTATTTGGTACTTTCAACCTGAAACAGCACCTTATGGGATGCCCAAAGTTCAGGCATATCAATCCCTAATCTATAGCTGTTGACCACCATGAGGGGAATCAGTCAACAGCATCTGTCACCTACATAACCGTGGGACTGTCAGGCACGTTTATAATGTACCCACAGGTTAATGATTGGAATGTGTTCGGCAACGTACTCCTGGCTCAAACTTTCCAATTCCCTTAGCCATACATGGCCTTAATAAAGGTAATAGTAAAATTAATGGGCATAGCATAGAGGTGTCACATACACATCTTAGGCTTTGCAGTAAGATTTATTTCTTTCAGTGACACTTGCTCAACTGAGATTGTGTTATTATCAACATAATCTATAGCAAAGTTTATTCAACTAAAAAGGTTTCTAAACAGCATTTTCTGAAGGTGTTTTATTAACTTCTACAAATTAAAAAAAAAGTCCCACACAAAAATATTTATCCATACTGTGTACAAGACAATTCTGATAAGAGGTCCCCAGTAATTTTTAGGGAGTGATGTTTTTGTTTGTAATTAAGCACAAAGCTACACAATGGGCTATCTGTGCTCTGCCCACCACGGGTATCGAAACCCGGATTCTAGCGTTGTAAGTCCGCAGACATACCGCTGTACCACCGGGGGGCAGGGAGTGATGTTACAGAGACTTTTTCTGTGGCTTCTGATAAAGATTATCAACTCATCCTAGTGAACCACTGTCTTAGCTTTGTTAATATGCTGCCATCTAATAAAGTTACTGAATATACAACAGTGAACTTCCAGGAACAGTCTAGAACATTCAGTACTAAGCTTATAAGAAAGACATTCTGCCACATTTCTAAAAACACTATAGCAATTATTTTCAATATATTTTGTTTTAAAAACTAATACCGAAATAAAACAAAAAAAACGAAACAATAATACAGGAATTAAAATGGTGTATATAACAACTTTACACTTTTATTTCACACATAGGTCCTCCATGCCCGAACAGTAAGTTATGTAAATTTAAAGTTTAACCTACACAGATGTACATCTACATTTATAAATAGAAATACAGTGATTGTAAGTCAAGAAAAAATAAAAACAAACTACATGTAATACAAAAATTTTCTATAATAAAAAATGCAAGAAGCATTACATGCAAAAATCTGTTTTCTACATGTAATTAATTCTCTTTAAAAAATAAGCTAGATATATAATAATTTGTGCAGTTTTCTACATTATGCAAAAATACTTTACCTGGAAAAAAAGTCACTATTGCAAGAGAAAAATATAGATAATAATTTACACTATAATGTCAATTACATTACACATGGTGGTGAAGTTTGCTTCTTCTTACATTGTTGTTAGATATATAATTGTGTTCTTTTAGAATTGAGATGTATTATAAAATCATCCAATCTATATAAAACAATTTTAATGACTAACAATACAATTAAATGGATAATATTCTTTTTGAGTTAGTGTGTTTCTATTTTGTGTTAGTCAGCTAGTAGATAAAGAGAATTTTTTTCCCTTAAAAGTGGCTGCCAAAATACTGCCCAAATTTACTGTCTCAAACCTGATGTGTAATGCGAAAAAAAAGTGTCCACCAGTAGATGCACACCTTTTTTGTTGATTTTGATGTATGAAGAAACAATGAAATGATCCTAGAAAATAAAATGAGCATCATCATGATTCTTCATTTCCTGAATCTTCATCATCTTCATTATATTCCTCTTCTTCCTCTTCATCATCATCAAGATCATCTCCATAATCGTCAACATAAAAGTCTGTCATGTCTGCCTCAGATTCCTGTGGTCTAGGTTTCTGTCTAATACAGTATTCATCTAATGTTGTTGGCACAACCACATTATCTTTCTCAGCTTCTGTTCTGCTTGCTGCAATCTGTTTTCTGTAAAAACAGAAAATCACATTAGTATGTTTATGCCCAGAGAATATATTTAGCATGCTTGTAGGTTATTGTTAGTAGAATTATAACAATTCACCAAAATTATGATTCACTGGCCATGGTTGGTTTGTGGTTGGGTTAAATTATGATTCACTGGTCATGATTGGTTTGTGGTTGGGTTTTATTTTTGTGAATGTCATTTATTTTATATAAAAACAAGTGCTTTAAATAATATAAAGTACAAACTGACTTTTTCATGCAAGTCCATGATCAGTCTAGGTACTGTATAATTGTTCTAAAGATAGATTTAGTTACTCTTAGTAACAGGCATTGAAAATTCTGTTAGTTAGGTTTCTATATTCATAATGAATACCACTTATCAAATTATTCAACAGATGAAATCAAAGTACCATGTCCTGTGTCAATAATGTTTGACTCAAAACGTAAAACAGAGGACACACCTTTGTCCAACAAATCAATTGTTTGAAATTTTAGATCAAAATGGAGTGAAAAACTTGTAATTCAAAAACAATAATAAAATTTGTGAGGTGGAGGTTAGTTATAAAACAAAAACAACAATAAACATGGTCACACACGTTAAACAAAAACAACAATAAACATGGTCACACGCGTTACACAAAAACAACAATAAAAATGGTCACGCGCGTTACACAAAAACAACAATAAACATGGTCACGCACGTTACACAAAAACAACAATAAACATGGTCACACACATTACACAAAAACACCAATAAACTTTTTTTTTACGGTTTTGGAACCAAGATGTGAGAACCCTTCTAAGACACACTTTGGTGCTGTAGTAATTCCAGACACGTACAAAGAAGAAAAAGACAAGCTTGATATTAAACTAAAAGGTGCTTCTTCTGTTACCCTTGCCAGTGATGGATGGACTTTGAGATCTACTAAAAGCTACATCACTGTTACTGGGCATTTTATAAACAACAACTGAGAAATAAGATATTAAATACTATAAATAAGACAATTAAACGAGTCGCATATGGCTGAGTACATGTCAGATGTAATGAATGAGACTTGAAAACTTTTCACGATCCAGCAAAATTAAACCTAGCAAGACTCTCACCTCAGGTGCAATGCTTGCACACACTGTTAACTTGGATGCTCAAAAAGGCCTTCATGTGTCACAAGTGGATAGGTTGTTAGGGTAGGTAAAAAAGGTAGTTTCCTTTACTACAGATGTTCAATGGCAAGTGCTTAACTGAAAGTCAATCAGCTTATGCTTAAACTTTGTCAGTGCAAGCTGATTCAAGACATTCCAACCAAGTGTAATTCTAATTCTAACGTGATGTTTTGTTACTTGGAACAGCAGCTTGCAGTTTTGACAACATTTATGTACAAAGAAGTTTATATGAACTAGCAGAGACCTGCAAAACATTTCCGGCCAAATTAGTATCTTTATCGTAACAGTACTTCTTTAAATATAAAATTTCTAGCACAATACAAACGAATTTTAATCACAGACAACGAAATGTGTAAATCCACTTATATATATATATATATATAGGCTGTACTTTTCAAAACTTCAACTTATGTTAGGTCTAAGTTCGATAAAGAGATAAATTAACACTATAACTTGTGCAAGTTTTTTTTGTAGTTTAGTTATGACTAAACTTTACTGTACTTAATACTATCGATAAATAAACTTATAATGTTATTCTACGACCTAACGTCAAACCTTTTTTAAAACTTTGATCAGTTTTTAATATTCTGTTATACAAAATGGTTAGTAAAGTATATTTACATTCCCCTTTTGTTGTTACTTCTTGTTTCATACAACAATCATAGCAACTTGATCACTGAGCTTTGCAGCTCTCTGCTGCAGGTAGACTGTTTATTGTAGAGTGAATAATGCGCATGCATGTTTTTTCTTGGGGAAACTTTCTAACTAAGCATGCTTATGCAGCAGGTTCTCGGTCAGAAAGCGTAACAGTCGTACATACAAACAAGCAGAATAATAGTATAGATGATTATGTTAAATAGTGCCTTTGATATTTTGTTCAATAAAGTTCATGTTTCAGAAGATTAAGTTACAATTTAATAAATAAATTTCCTATTTCTTCAAAAACCCAGTATTGATCATTATGTATTTGCTATATTAACAAATTATCATAGTCATATTTATTATGATATGATATGTAAGGGATACATATCAAATCCTATGGTAAGCATATTATTACAGCCTTCCTGGTAGCGTAACTAAACAAAATGAGTTACAGTAGCACAATTTTCACACATTGTTAATACAGTAGTTTTCGTGTACATTTTAATATAAAAAAAAAAAATTTAATAAAATCTCAAATATTTACCCTACTCATGCATTGGCACTGCGAAAGTCAAAGGAAAGGCTATGTTCGCATTAAAGTTTTTTTTAAACAAATTGTACCTTCTAGACCATTTCCTGGTTTTCAACATGTAATTTTATTAGCTCACTATGGTTAACTAACTAACATCTACTAAAGTTTGTTTTAATAGATTTTTTATTTCCTTGTTCATTTTAAATGAACTGATCACAGCCTCCTTTTGTTGATCAGTATACATGTGTATGTATGTGCATTTTTATGTTATTTGATTATATACAGAGATATAATGATCAAGTTACTAAAAAATAAGTTCAATAATGAAGTTATACACTTCTTTTAATGACCACACACTTAAACGTTCAGCTTTCCAAAGTGGTTTTTGAGCAGCATCTTTCATTAAGCCCAAAAAATCTACTACATACATAGAATATAATCTGCCTTCTTGTTTTCACAGCAGCCTACAAGCCAGTAAATTTTCTTATGAAACATGCCAAAGCTTTCCAAAGTGGTTTTTGAGCAGCATCTTTCATTAAGCCCAAAAAATCTACTACATACATAGAATATAATCTGCCTTCTTGTTTTCACAGCAGCCTACAAGCCAGTAAATGTTCTCATAAGACAAGCCAATTCTTTCAGTATTGGCTTTTTATAGTAAAATATGGAGTATATCTATAAAGACATGCAATAATTTATTTCATTAGCTCTCAGAAATACTTATGATTTTATTTACTTACATAATACCATTAATTATATAATAACTTGTACCAGAAGAACTGCTAAAAAAAACTTCATTAAAAATGTTACAATTAATAACAAGTATTCTTAATTATGAGTGCCAAGCAAACCAAAAAAGCCTTGGGTCATCAAGCTGGGTATCCTTGTTGTTAGCAGTGTTTTCAATTTATTCATTGGAGGGTATAGAAACAGTATTTCGAGAAACATGACTGAACATACTTTATTGCACCTCACAGTTGTTTCATACATCTGAACTTCACCCCCCCCCTTTTCTTCTAACTAAAACAAAACTGAAAAGGAGCCATTTTATAATTTGTAGCTTCGTATTCTATAAGCATGGAACTAATCATCACTCACGTGGATGTGATAGCCTATATACAGAGAGAACGTTTCTTTTACAAACAAATTATTAGAACATTCCAATTCGTTTTTTTATGTGGAAATTTACCTAAAAGAAGTTAAATTCTTAAAATTTTATCTTCTTCCTCCAGCTTTGGCCAGTAGTTTGCCAAATGTTAATCATTACTTCAAATATTACAATTCTTACTACTGTCAGTTGATTTTAGTTGCTAATATTAATTGTTTTATAGATGCCCAGTACAAAGTTCTTTAAGCACTAGAAAACGTACCACCTGGAAGAAATAAAAGAAATCAGAAAATATACATGAAAACATTGCATCACTGGAGAACTAATTACTTAGTAATATTTCAGGTGCAGATAATAACTTTTAAATTATTCATACTATTACAATCATTGCAATTACTAGTAATTTTTGCTTCACTACTCAAAACATGACAAAATAAGTCACCAATATGAGGAGCTATTCAGTTTTTATTTTGTTTTACCAACCATTATGCCCTAAATTAAGCAAAAAATGTGGCCTGACTAACTAATGAATGAATATTTGCTGTAAAATTCTTATCAATGCTATAAATGTCTCTACCAATTTGGCCGCAAATTTCAATTTCATTACTTTAAGTCATACGCTGAATCCTTTTTTGCCGCACCTTTTTTTTCATGCCTAAGGTGTTTCAGATTAGATAGTTTGTTAAAACAACGGAAAATTAACAATCGTCACATACAAAGTAAAAACGAACACTAAAATGCTTCAAAATATTGAGTTTAAAAAGCAAACAGCCAACATTGGAAACATTAATTTCATTCAGTAACAACAAGATCTGAATTACTGTACCTGACAATGTTTTCATACTCCTTGTCCTTTCCTCTAGATTCTTTCCAACGTCTATACATAACTGAAGCATCCACATTAGCAGGAGAAAAGGTATTGGGTTCATTGAGTAGAGATATCACACTCAACAATATTGTTCTGTGTAGTATACAAGGTTTATTAATACCGATACATAACATGTTCTAAAACACACCACTTATGAAGATAGTAATGCACAAGGTGTGCCATTAGATTTACCAGAAAACCATATTAAAAAAATAATGGTGGTCAAATCACTCCTTTTTTTTTAATTACTACATAATTAAACAACTAAACTAACATATCATTAAATAATAAGAAAACAAGCATTTTCAAATTCAAAGTTACTTTCGCTAAAACCTAATATATAAAGCACAACACAAGCACACACTGAATTTAAAAAAAACACTTTATATACATATGCATTATATATATACATGAAACAAATGAGATGCCATTGCATACAAAGCTGATACAATCTAAGAAAGATATAACAGAATTATTATGCAGGAACATAAATTTCCATCTTCAAAAACTCTTTTAAATATTCACCAACTTGTTACCTTGCATATAAATACACTTTTATATATAACTATCTTTAATATTGAATATCATTTATTGCTTTTTTTTTATTTTTTATTTTTTTGCACTACTGTGGTAATCAAGCAAGTATTCTTCATTTCAGTATTAGCTATCAGGCAACTTTCAAAACTGTTTCTGTAAGACAATTTACATGTTTTGCAATGCACTTAAACAATATTTACACCTTTAAAAATGTTCTCAGAATAAATTAAAAGTTTTCCACATAAAAAAAAAGTGAAGAAAAAAAATATCTTCCTTCAATTTCTTATTGGTAAAGTATGCTCTCTGGTTACTTAAATACATTTTTCAAGCATTGAACTCACCTAACATTTTGTGTTGGGTTCCAGCGCTCACAAGGTAACTCACCACTCTGTGGGTCATCAATAGGAGGATGAAGAATAGATATACACAGGTCACCATTCTACAGGAAAACATAAATATGTGAATGTGTTTTATAGCTACCAATTTGATAATCTTGTATGCAAACTCCTGCAAAAACATGCAATTCCTATCAATTACAGGAAGTGTGTAGAACATAAATACCAAATTAAAAAATTTGATTTAATACCTTTTGTGTGTTTAGTATATGCATGTACAATACAACAACTCACATTGCCTATTTTAAGACACCTGTTACAACTAAATTTAGAAAATTAGTGCAAAAAAACAAGGTGAGTGTGAAATTGGTTTGAACATGGTCAAGGACGACAGTCATCCCATCTTCAGAACCTGTCAGTTGGTAGTTTTATTTCACCTACTGGTAACAGTGTTAAACGAGTCAATCTTTAAGCTAGTTACTATATTATGCAAGCCAGTTTTCTACCTGGTTAAACAGTTCAGTATTCCAATATAAAGCAGTGGTAAAAAATTGATTTATCCAAACTAAAAGCACAGTTTTAAAACATACTTCTGCCAGAGCTTAAATTATGCAAGATTAATTAGAATCTAATTACCTATGTAATGTACATGTCAATATCTTCTTTAACCAAGGGGTTCATAAGCTTTCCAAACTCACAATTTATCTGAGCAGTCAGACAATTCTCTGGTATCCGTTTTAACTTGGGGGGGGGGGTATTCAACTAAATCAATACAAATGTATTAAAAGGCCTACGACACAAATTTATTGTTAAAACGGAAGATATTTCACTTTTCTCTGTACTAGTTAATTTTATATTAATGACAAAATGATATATTAATACAAGTAAAATACAGTAAAAGCATATATTTTAATATTAATTTCAATAACCAGTTCTCACTACAGTATCTTTCTGAATATAATGGTAATTCTGATGTTACAAGTACAAAGCTACCATTCATGATGTTACTGTACACTTTCAACATACTCAGTGTTTGACAAGGTAGGTTTTTCTACGTTAAACAGATTAAGAGGCAAGGGGAGCTCAGCTTTCATCACAAGACATCACTCTTATGGATCCGATAACCCAATACCTATCATGGTTTTGTTCATATGACTAGCAATGGTCTTCAACAGCTTGAAATAAGTAAAGTTGTTTCATCATATTTTGAAATTAAGAAAGACCAAAAAGTAAAGTAGAGATAATGCTTTGTAGAGCTTAGTTATAGTGACAGTACACGAACTACATTAAATCATATGACAATTATATATAATGTACATATATTGTCTGCTTGTTCTACAAGTGCTAGATCTAGCACACAAGGCAAGGGGGCCCAGACAAACAATTATGAAAAAGTATTTTAGAAGTTCTAGAAAACGTGATAAAATGTGGGCTGAAAACATAACATGACTGACTGTTGAGAAGACTGCAAATGAAATGCAAGTAGTTTCAATTGTAGGTGATACTGGATTCATTGTAGAATGCCATGTTAACAAAAAATTACTGTATGAATAGAAAACAATCAGGAGAGCTTGTAGTTTACAGACTGCTTAACTAGAGGGTGAGAAACAGGCGTTACAGGGATGAGCAACTGTGAGACATGCTGTAAACCTGTATATTATGTGTGTTTCACCTGTCGAAAAGTACACCAGCTACCACTAGAATCATACATAACCAAAACATATCATTACTTGTCAAAAGATTGAATTAACAATTCCTTTCTTCTTACAACTCAACATATGGAAAAGTGTCACACTCTGTTACATATTTTGAACCATAGACAGAGTTAGGTGATTTAACTGATTAATCAATTACCTATGAATAGCAGTGACATTGATTGGTGTCATGTAAACTAGTCGATTAATTGAAATTACGATTATATCATCTTTCATGAAAATAATCATCAAATCAGAATGTGGATTTCTGATTATGACTATTTTCAATTGGTACACGAAATCAAAAGTTAACATTTTCCTCAACTGAAAATATTTCCGATAGATAATTACCTTTTCTCACAAAATAGCTTTTCTCGATTAGTACTGCTCTCTGTTGGCACAAATTTTCAATGCTCACCACTAGCCTTCTACCTCCTACTTCTGTATATCTACATTTAAATAATTATGCAGCAGACCGACACAACCCCTATAATAAACAGCACCCTCTTCACATTTGCACTCATTAATCACTTTGAGATTGGTCAAAAGACCTACACACAACAATCATCAGAAATGGAGAGGCTGGGTGGGAAATGTGAAAAGAGGTAAGTAACTATCAAAAATACATTTTCAGGTTAGGAAAATGTTAACTTCCAATACGATATCTTACCTCTACTCACAAAATAGCTAGAATCTCACACTGAACTGGTGGAGTACCAGTGAAAAAATTATCCCCCTTTAGTAAGCACCCAAAGAGAGACCATGAGGTGGAAAAGAAAATATCACACCTCAGGAGGAGACTGCACCACATTTGATCCAAGTATATTCTTCTCCCTTTCATGACTGTGTCACAAACATAAAAGGCAGAAAAAACATGAAGGAATTCCATAGTACGTATTACTGATCAATGGGAGCCTTGGGTGTCAAGTGGCTATGGTGCAACAGACCATAGTAGTAGTTTGACCTCAACTAACACTGGTGGTAACTGGAATTGTACATCAATGCCACAGTAGGTAGAGGATCACCTACCTCTTCATCACGAAACAGGAATTGGTAGGGAAGACAAGCTTCCATACCAAAATCTGTTTCCACTTGCATGCATTTCCAACCCAACCAACACCTGATCCACCAGGAACTGACATGGTAGGAAGGTGGAAAACCCTGGTAGGATAACATCTCCAGTCCAAAACTTGGCAGCATTGAGAATGGTTCTTCCAGTGTGTGGTAGGAGGAGGATACCCGGCCATAAACAAGTGAGAATATATGTGCTGCATCCAGCTACAACCAACATCAGATACGCTAGAAACTGGCATCCAGAAGATGATAGAAATAGGGACTACAAATCTGGGGTGCATCTCTAACCTAAAACCTGATGACATTGAGTATTTTTCATCCAGTCCACAGTAGCAGGAGGGATACCAGCCAGAACACATGAGAACTTAATTAGCTGGACTATCTCCAACCAACACCGAACCTCCCAGGAACCACATCTGGAGGATGATAGGGAAGAAGAATGTCACATCCTGAGGGGCAAACTGCATTATATTTAGTCGTGACATGGAGGAGTGCTTCAAACAAAACCTAGCAATATCTGGAATTGTAATTAGGTCCACAGTAGGAAGGGCATCATGTCATCAACACGATTCTAAATCGGACTGGGCTATCTCCAACCAACACCAGACCCCACCAGGAATGTAAATCCAGAGGATGGTAGGAAAGAGAAATGCCATGGTAGGAAAAAGTAATTTGACAGACATTGATAGATTAATACAACATAGTGCTACAACCAAAACCTGGTGGCATTTGGAATTGGACATCAGGTCCACTGTAGGAAGTGCTATACACCATTGACACCTGCAGAATGCCACTGTCCTACTCTCAAGTAAGTGGTATGATGCATCACTCAAGAGGACAGGGCTCCACCCCAGCATCTAGGAACTGGTAAGTGGCAAGGACTCCCATTCTCCACTAGAAGAAATGAAGGAAAAATGAGTTGGAGAGTCCAGAGAACCTCATCACTAGAGACAGTGCAATGGGTGACTGCGATATCCTATTTTGAAAAGCAGAGCTACCACATTGATGGAGTCGATCAACCAACACCCAGAGGCACCTGGAATTGTACATCAGGTCTGCGGTAGAAAGTCTCAATGTCATGGAGCATCAGAGATGGGCAGCAATCCCTGTCTACTTTACTCATGAGCGTATGGTCTGGGACAAACATACTTATGAAGCAAACGATCATGAGATAGAACTACTAGTGGTCCTACAGAACACATCATCTCTACATTGTGCATAACCTAATCTGTTTTGGAATAGATGACAATTGAACAGAGACATAACACCTGGCAGCATCTGGAATTGTACATAGAGGCCATGGTAGGAAAGGCTTCAATATAATGGACAGTATGGATTCTCAAACAAAAAAGCATACCTGGTCAGGCACCACTTGCCACAGAGTGGGGTCCACAAAACACTAGTAAAAAAAGTTCCTGAAAAAGTCAGAAAAGTTGGAAATAGCAACGTTTCACAGTGCACAATGTGAATTAAAGAAATAAAGAAAAACTAGGTTTTTAGTATAAAGAAAAATGACAACAAGTTTGCGAACAAAAACAAGCACATCTGTTCAGTACTACTGGCAATCGAAAAGTGATTAATGAGGGCAAATTGCAGAGGGCACTGGTTACGATAGAGGTTGTGTCTCGCTCCAACTGGTAGAGAGCTGCTGCATAATCATTTACATGTAGAAGCAGGTGGTGAAAGGCTAGCAGTGAGCATTGAAAATTTTTACCAACAGAGGGCAATACTAATCAAGAAAAGCTATTTTGTGAGAGGAGGTAAGATATCTTATCGAAATAATGTTATTATGTCTGTTTGTTTTTAAGTGCAAAACTACATAATGTAATGGGCTTATTTATGCTATGCCCAAATTTGGTTTCATAATCTTCTATTTACTTCAAGCTTGTTCAGTTTTGGTGATTTGGGGAGAGGGCTTGTGATTCAAGTCTTGGGTTGTTTCCATTGCCACCAAACTGCTTACCCTGTCTTTATTATGGCAAAAACTATTAAGGCTATTTGCCACTGTCACTAATTTTGAACTACAGACTAGAGGGAATGCAACTGTCTAGAAACACCTGTCCTCAACTTTGTTTTTTTACTTGTACATACCAGGGTTTGAGAAACACAATACTAATTGATTAATTAGGCCATCCATTAAATGATTAGCAAATACCATTAATCACCCAACTCTAATAATTAATATATCAAAAGTCAGTGCTTGTGTGCTTGATAGTGCTGTTAATATTGTAAATACTAATTGACTGTGATTGGATATCTATGACTCTCTTTTCACACACACACATTACAGTTTGCAATCAGCAATGGATTTAAAGCAGATATAAGCTTCAGTCATACAACAGACCAGTTTCACATTTTACTACAGTGCTGTTGCCTCAGAAGTTTTACAGGAAAAGCAACATCAGAAAGACCTTTCATAAAAAAACTTATCCAAAGGAATTTCTATCTATATCATGTCTGTATGCTTCATACATCAATGATGGGCAAAATCTATCTTTTTATCAGGCTTCACTGTGACTAAACTATATTTTGTCTGTGTTCTAGAGTCGTAGGCTGAAAACTGGCATGTACCAGAAGAAATCAATCCTGTTCTGAAGTCTCTACAGATAGCCACAACAGTAATTTGCAGTGGGAAAACAACTACAGCACTTCTGATATATCTTATCATTATAAGCCTCATGTTATCAATTTGCAAGTGAATGTTAACAGCACAAATGCAGTGAAGTCATTTTTAGATGATGTATTCTCGTCACTTGAAGAGCATCTCCAGTCAAACGAAGCTGAAACTGCTTACCACACAGCTCTCATTTTAGACCAGACACAGGAAAAATTTAAATTTTTGAATTATAATGTGTTGTGCAGTTAAACACAGTTTAGAAAAGCTCTGTGGGTAAACAAATGACAAGCAACACGAATCAAGTAGGGCGAGTGCTATGTTTTATCTAATGCCAGAGTCTGACGTGAGCAATTCAGCAATTTAAATTAAAACTTATCCACGTTTAGATTAAGGATTTGATGACAGCAAAAAAAGCAGCACTGTCTTTTTTGGACAGGTCTAGTTACCAGGAGAATGACAATCAGCCGAGTGAAACTGAGAAGTAGAATGTATGGCCAGCACAATGATTCAGACCCACTTCAACAGTAGAAAATGCACAAGGATTTTAATCTAGTTAAGGTAAAAATAGCATGAAGATTCATTTGCATCCCTACATCTTCAGTTTCATCACAATCCACTTTTTATACTGCTGAGTTGCTAGTAAACAAACCACAAACAAAACTGCAGATGGACAATGTAAACATGCTGGGATTTCTGAAGAAAGTCATGGAAGCTTTACAGATAAGGTTCATAATTAATTTTGCTCCTTACTATGTATTACATATAACACTACTGACATACTTATACTGGCAATAAATGTTGCAAAGTAAGCTAAGCAAATAAAGTAGCAGACTTAAGTATGTATACTTTGGTTTGGTATTATACTTCTGATTAACACTTTTGCACATGTTCTGTCTTACACTTAAGGGAAAGAATATTTTAATTTAATTTGGGATACTCCCGTACATCACATGAAATGATTCTAGTTTGCAACTACTGAGGGAGACCAAAACTTAAGTAAAAAAAAGAAAAAGAGATTGCATGCATTTTATTTATATTTTGGGCTGTTTTTTTTTCCACACTGCTGCCACAGAGAACTACAATGTATCATTACTGGTAAATTATTTTTTCTTTTGAAAGTTATAATTTTCCTACACTGAAAATGTATTTATGATAGGTACTTACCTCTGCCTAAAAATAAATACCTATTATTGTTCAGTGCTGCCCTCTATATGCAAACATGCTTTTTACACATGTTGCAAGCCTTTTATCTTCCCTCCATTGAAATTGACTGATTCCAATGCATCTCTCACTCAATCATCATGCATCAACCCTCCATCAATAAGAGTGCGACATACTCTCATGATGAATGTGGCTCCCTCTATTCAATTCTACCAAACTGTCCCTTCAAGTTTTGACAGAAGATGGAAACACCAGTTTTCAGTGGGGAAGAAGAGTGGGAAGTACCAATTGGAAATACATTTTCAGTGTAGGAAAATTATAACTTCCGATACAGTACCTCTTCTCACATAAATAGCTAGAATCCCACATTGAATAGGTGGAGTGACCGTTTCAATGGAAAGAAAGAAGCATCCTTTTGATTTGTTTGAGAATATAGTGAGCATTTATAGTTTCTGTGTAACTAAATTCTCTATATATAATGCATAGCAATGGACAAATACATGCCTACTCTAAGAAACAATCCACATTAAGCACAGATAAAATTTTACCAGTAGAAAAGCAGTCATTTCAAATAAAACATACACATCTAAAACATCA
The DNA here is from genome assembly GCF_000517525.1 of Limulus polyphemus. Taxonomy (NCBI): domain Eukaryota; kingdom Metazoa; phylum Arthropoda; class Merostomata; order Xiphosura; family Limulidae; genus Limulus; species Limulus polyphemus. The sequence continues at coordinate 57,832 of NW_013668405.1, read as the reverse complement.
TTTTAAATATACCTTCGTGTCTTTTATAGTAATTATTCTACAAAAGTGTGTAATAAAATTTAATATCATGTGTATTGATTTTTTTTACACCTATACTTCATACATAATATACAGATGGCTCCCTAAAGACAAATTGTTTAGTGTACAAAGCATTGAGTATCTACATGTTACAGTCACCAAATGTTCATCTATTATTGACTGGTAATTCCTGTTTCATCCTTTATTTAGCTTTCTTACAAATATTTGGTACTCCTTTTAAAAGCTTAACTTCAAGGGGTAATGATAACATTGTTTATACTAGAATTGTGATATTCTTTAGCTTATGCATAATACAGAAGAAACAAATCGACTTTTCAATACCCCTACGACCTTCACAGTACATTATTTAGTATTACACAAAAGGTTTAGGTGCAATATACCAAGTTGTTTTTCTTGTAGGCTGGCATGAACATAATAATAATAAGAATTACGAATGAGTCATTTTGAGCAGATTTTCTTTTTTCTTGTAAGTCTTGTGTACAGCCTTAGCAGTCAATAGTAAAGGTTTTAAATACTATTTGAACTGAATCTTTACTTATTCTTTGATAGATTGTTTGAACCTTTACTGTTTAAGGTGCTTTTTGCCCAAACGTTCTACTAGGGTTTTGTGCAATTCCTTGCAATCCCTATTATGAATCACTATCATGGTTCACGATACATAAACCACACTGAGCCATTCATTAATTCCTAAACACATTACATTTTTTACATTCTGCAGATTTCAATCTTAATATAAGCACAAATTACTACAAATTATGCATTAAATTTTAATTTTTTGACAGTGATACAGCATTTAGGGATACATTCCCATCTATCCTCCTGACTTCCAGTGCACTTTTTATTTTTCCTTGCCTCATCAATGAATGAAGTTCCATGAGTTCCAAGGAGGAGCTATTGCACATGGAGGTATGTCACCCTCCTATTGGTCATCATGAAGTAGCTCAATTCTCATACAATCATATGAAATCAGGTGGGAATTGCCTCAAAGCTATTGACATGCAAATCTCTCTGGTATACACACAAGGAAGATAACTAAACTGTGTGTGGAGATGAGGTATTGTCTCGGAAAATTTCATGATCTTAGTCAGAGATGGCGATTATCCACAAAGACAAGGTGTTAATACAAAAATATTGTGTACAGAGATACATTTCATGTATAGTCATTCCATTTTTTTGTTTTTACACTTTCTTACTTTAAAGTTAAATACAACAACTCTATACTCTGCTTAGAAGGTTTTTTGTTTCATTTATCTCCAACTACATAATACAACAACAGCATTACTTATATGTAATCATATACATAGATGTATAATGTATGTGACAAAAATCTTTGGCCTCTGGTCAATATAGAAGCACATACTTTGCATGTGGAAGGTGAGGATAAAATAGCCTTGTCTATATATATTTTTTCCCCCTAAACAATGTTTTACTAGTAAAATCATTTTAGTATATACATTGTACATGAAGCATGAGTTTATCGTCTAGCTCAAAACTTAATGTCACAGTTCTTTCCCATCAAGCAATAATGAATGTTTACCAGTTTTTTTTCCACTTACTTCATACACATTAGGATGCCACACTTTTGACATGAAACGGATAGTCGGAGGTGAATAAGGGTAATCAGGAGGGAATTTCACATGAGCCTGAAAGAAATAAAACTACACTTAACTGAAGGTATTACACAGCAGTTTATCATCTGGTGAATCATTCAATCACATTTTGTATAGTGTTTCTTACTTTCTACAATCTTCAAATGCCTAATCCTTACTGCAGGATTCTTTTGACAGTTATGACTACTTTATAAACAGAAAAAAATCTATAATAGAGCTACATTTAAAAATATTAGGAAATATTTCAATAAATTCATCTCAATCCAGCAAAATCAAGCACATAATAGGTACTTACACAAGCCTAAATAAATAACCTTTAACACCGAATTTCTCCCTCAACCAGAGACACCTCATTGGCAAGGTTCAGGTGTAAAAACACAGGATTCCAGTTTTGGTAAAACTTACAAAGGATGTAGCATATAATGTGACATGACAATTATAATTTTTCTACAGTTTCCAAATAGGATAAAAATTGACCAAGTTATAACTCGTAAATTCATCAACAGAAACTTTATAGTTAATGACAGTACTTGTGTAACCAATGGATCTGTTACATGAGCTTTAGCAATCATTGCAACTGTTTTATAGACCAGAACCCAACAGATTTTCAGCAGATATCTCCAAGTCCTGTGGACTGGAACTGGCACTTTGCTACTCTTCAGTTTATCATCAATCACCATCATTCCTTCAATTGCATGAATACAAAAGGTTTCAAGATGTTTAACTTGTAACCTGTACAGCTACTGTGGCTGTGATCTTGATGGATTTTTGAACAGCTCTTGTTGGGGCAAATCCATCTATCAAGTATTCATAAATATGTTTGGTGATGAGAAGGAAAGTAGTGATAGTAACTTTCTGCCAGATCAGAACATCAAGAACAAAGTTTCCAACTTCAAAAAAGACAATGACAAAAAGTTTCATAATTTGATTTGAGAATCAAAAAGATAATCTAAATTTGTATTTGTTTCTCTTTGACTGCTCATAACTCCAGATTGAAATATATTACCATCATACAGATGGCATATTTTGATACAGATGATTCTGGACTTTCCAATGGTGTATGTAACATTCCCAAGAAATGACTAGCACAATTTCTTATTCCTTGCCTTATCATTCAAAAATGCTACCTCTGATTGAGAGAATGTTAACTACTTAAAGTATAAGAAAGTATATGTAAAAAATGCAGATAATATAAGGAACTAATTCTATGGTTACAGAATATTGTATCTATCCTGCTTTACCCTCTGGATATGGGTATGTCAACATGCACATGTTTCAACCTTTTTACAAGTTACATTCAAAATTTAATTAAATTACTTTATTATCAATGTATATAAATAAAGTTGACATCAAAATACAGTTAACAAATCAAATTGTAATAAAGGTTTTAATTTCAAAAGAAAACAATAAAATGTAATTTAATAAAAATTTAAAATACATAAATGAATAAATAAGTTATTATTCATTATAACCACTAAATTAAAAAATATGCATCACGATTTTTCTTCTTTCATAGCTGTGTGACCATGGAACTTCTTTTCATAAGGCAGAAGGGACCTCCCCACTATACTCAATCCCCTACCCCAGGTTCTTTTAAAAATGTGAGTTTTCTTTCTCTCTGATAACTTTTGGTGGTAAAAAAAAGCTAACTAACCTTAAAAACTGTACTATTTTAGCCACAAAAACAATCTTGAGAAATACAACCATACGATGTTTACATACACACTACAATAATTAGTAAAAAATAAGTATATAACTAAATCTGACATAACTTAATCACTAATGACACATTAGATCAATCATACAGAATATGAAAACTTTAAAATCATCATTATTCAGAAATTTCTTGAATAACAATGTTTTTATTCTGCATAAAGAAATGATGTAAATTAATTAATATATTACATGTATGACAGTAATACACTTTTTATGCTACATGATACAACCTCCAATTACAACTAGATGAAAATTTACAAGTATACACAATATATACATAATGTACAAGAATGCTTTTACTTGTATACATGTACTACATCATGTACTAAGTACTACCATACCCATTTATATACAAATTAGGATTTACAAACAGTCCATTATATATATATATAATCAAATTTAGAATAATGTTATTTTTGCAGGGTGCGTGCATTACCATAATTACACATACACACACACACATACTAATTTGGAGGCTAAATTAATTGTGCTCCAAAATGCACTGCCACTATATAGTTATAACAACCACTGTGACAAATAAGTATAAAAAGCTATAAACAGTAAATTGAATAATTAATACTGGTATTATACAATGCTTATTGTAATTGTTAAATCGTATACAATGTACATTTTTAATACTAATATAAATTTTTCAAGCTGCCAATAATGGTACTTAATTGTTACTGTTCAGATTAATAGTACAACTATACATTAGCATCAGTAAATGTACATTACAAGGAGAGAACAGATTTTGTAAAACTAGAAACAAGCTTAATTCAACTTTCATGATGTTATTAATCTTAAACGTGATTAAACAAAATATCATCTAATAATACAATAACTATTCATAATCCATGTAAACTTGTGAGTTTGCCTACATTAATCTATCAGTGAACATGTTAAATGCTTCATTTCCCTCTGTATAATGTACAGTTATCTATTTCATGGTTGTAAGCATGTTCAACATGACCTATTCTATCTAACAAATCAGCCTTTTGTGAATTAGGTCATTGCCACTTTGCTGAACAACTAGAGAATACTGAAGATACACAAGCTATACACAAATGTATGCCAAAACCTTGCTCTAAATATTTGACTACACAATCACAAAAACACTTGAAAGTATAGGTAGGGTAATGTAAAAAAAAAAGCATTAAGACTATGTACCTCAGGAGAAATTACATTTCAATGCCCAAACTTTCCTGAATAAAAGTATAAAATATAAGAGTGCCTCAGGTCATATCTAATTACCCTACGACCAGTACTTTATAAAATATATATCATTTAAAGACAAGCTGTGTATATGTTTGTTGAATGGAGTTAGATAATCAGTTAGTATTTTAATTTTAATTATGTATTTTATTTTTCACTGCTATGTTAATTTATTGGACATCAAGTTGGTTCTCTCTTTATTAGCTTTTATAATTCTGCCAATAAACTATGTTTAAAGTTATCTGAATGATACTTTTTATGTAGTAGGTACACATTTAACTAGTGACTTAAATTGAAATCTGTGAAAAAACCACTAATTCACACCATTACGGTTATAATTTCATTACAATACTCATAACTACAAAACAAAGAAAGCTCTTATTAGATAATTTGGAGAATGGAAAGTACTCAAATTATAGTAATAAATGCTAGCAATTAATCATCTCAGCTGCAGTATTTATGAGGTTTACTTGTAAAACAGCAGAAAAGATACAGGTACAAAGAACCTAAAATAATGTTTTACACAGATACAGATTACTTAACCTTTAGTCCTTAACAATCACAAGTTCTTTCTTGTTGAGTTGAATGGTTGTATACATATATAGCTTATAACAAACACAACATGAATGTATGGATAATTACTGCTAGGTAATATGGTATGTCTGTAATCACATACAGAAGCAGTTAATTCAATATACAGAAACAAACTTGAAGGAAACTATTTTATATCTTTTCATTTACAGGTAATACAAAGTTACACAAGTATTTGAAGTGGTCTTATTTACAGTTCCCACAAGTATTACATTATAAATAGCATTATTTCATGGTTTACTTTAACATAACCTGGTCATATTTCTTCCAAGACCATAAAACTTAGAAATTTTCATTACAATGCAACAGTAGATCAAATAAACAAGATTCAGTACTGCCTAGATTGGAAATGAGCATATTTACAAGGAAGGATGTCTTTCACTTTCATAGGATGAAAAAACATTCAATCTACTGAAATCACCTTTCACTCTATGGAATAACATATCAAAGAAGTCTTATACTTGGACTTGTCCATGTTCAGGGTTACTTATGAGGAGCAGAAATCCTCAACAAATCAAAAAAAAAATCATTGTTTGGTAATTTACTATTAACAGACTGAACATTATGTGTCTTTGTTGCCAAAATTTTGATATTGAAAAAAACAACAATATAACCTACCCAACATAAGTATAAAATAATTCAGACAAATTGCACACACCAAAATCACCAGGCAAATCTTTCTACAAATTTATTATCACTTAACTAAAAATAATAATTTTATTAAAGAACTTAGCCTGAGTCTAAACTTTTAAATTATTACCTAAATAAACAAGTTTGGATTTCCTAAACTTCAGTTCTATCACCTCAAACATAACACCCATATGAAAAGTACCTAAATCCCCAACAACTTTGAAACACTAAACTGAATCACATCTTGTTCTTAAGCATTTCCACATACCTTGAATGCCTTTATTAAACTAGATTAAACTAGGTGCCAAATAAGGCATATGTCTTGACACTTTTAAACACTCTGACATCCATCCTGTAGATAGTAAATCAAACTACACTGAAAACTCTTAGATGAAGTCTCAAATCTTATAGAAAGATACATTAAATATCTCTTGCTTAAAATCAAATGTACTATAAAAAATAAATCAAAATTTTCTTGCAGCTAAACTAGCTTTATAGCTTGGTGATCTATCGTTTTATTCTTACATGGTAATAATCTTCCTATTTTTACCAACTTTTTTTTTCTTTTATATAATTTTTGAAAGTTAACATTTTCCTATACCGAGAATGTAATTCCGATACATACTTAGTTCAGTTGAGGGGCCAGTGCAAAGTTACCATGATGAGCACTCTTTGGAAGGCACCTGAAGAGAACCCATGGAGTGTGATAGCTTAATTTATAGGGTCACACCCATGGGAGATCACACCTCATCTGTACTAGGTATACTCTTTGCCCATTGTAAAGATACAAATGGACAGAAAAGACATACATCCAATCTGTAATTGGACTCACCAGATGGTGTAGAGTGGCTATGGTGCATCAGACCATATTCGATGGGTCATCTCTTGAGAAAATCAGGCAGCATCTGGTATTTGTCTTCTAGTCCACTGTATAGGAAGCAGAAAGGAAAAACAACTTCCATTCTGACAACCCAGGCAGGGCACGTGTGCATACCCTGTACACAATAAACACCAGGCCCTCCGGGACCACGACATCACAGCAACAGTATAATGGGGGCATGCAAACGTGTTGGGGCAACTCCAGTCCAAAACCAGGCAGCATCAAGAATTTGTAATCCAGTCTGCAGTAAGAAGAGGGCCCCTACCAAACACATGTGAGGACTTATGTTGGCTGGTCCTTCACCAATCCAACAGCAGATTACCAGGGAACCAACATCCAGGCAATGGTAGGATAGAGGAAAATTAGTTGTAGAAGTGAACTATATGTGGTGGATTCATCCAGTCCAAAATAATGTGGCATGGGGAATTTTTTTTCTGGTTCAGCAGCACACTACCATCTTACTCTTGACTGAGCAAGTAGAATTGGTCACACTCATAATGAAGCTTCCATGGTCCACCACCCCAGCAGTAAGGAACTAGTAAGTGGCAAGGGCTCCTGTACTTCATTGGAAATGAAAGGAGGAAAAATGTGGCGGGGAGCCCAAAGGAATGAGACACTGCAACACAGTGCAATGGGTAGCCAAAAAACCCTATTTTGAAAAATAGGCCCATCCCAGTTTATTCAACTAGGACTGGAGGGATAGGCAGTGATCCAGACACTGCTTTATTCATGATAGTCCATCAGTTGGTACAGTCTAATGAGAGCTTATTTATGAATCAAGATGCTGTGAGGAAGCTAACAGCAGTCTTGTGGAACACCCCATCCCTTCATTGAGTGTTATAAACCTGTACAGTCATATGGCGTGTATTTACCTTTAAGTATATCTGGACAGGCACGACTCATCACACAGTGGTGAATGGGAAGGGAGAAAAGGCCATTGGAAAAGAAAGAAATAAAATAAAAAGATCTTACCCTTTCAGAGTCGAAATGATGTATAAAGAAGAGACAACCAAATGATGCAAGTTTTGGGTTATATATGAGGCATGGTCCACATGCCAGCCTGTAAAATCTCTTCTAACAGACGATGGAAGTGAGCAGCCAGGAAAAAGGTGAGATGTTATCTCTGGTGAAAGGAAACATGGAAAATTTGAAGAGAATACACAGATAATGCAATATAAGCATGATGAATAAGCTGGTGAATCCATCTGATAATGGTAATAGGAGAAAGATCATGAATAGAGGAAGTATTCCAGTGTATAAAAAGATGGGAACAGGATCCATGGAAGGAAGTAATGCAGGCGATATAATAAAACAGAACATGTACTGGACAAAGGGGTAATCAGGATTAGAATATGAATACAAATGAAAAAAGGAGTGGCAGAAAATAGAAGTGAAGGTGATGTCCCCTTCACAAGCCCCTGACATCTTGGGGAAAAAATACAATTTGGATAAAGGAGAACATAGATATAGTGATAGAAGATACGAGAAATGTTGCTAGCAAAAATATCTGACTTAGGATGACCACATGCAAAGTTGAGTCAGAAATACTTTTGAGGGAGTGGTGATACAATGAGCAAGTAGCCAAAAGTTTAAAAGGAGGAAGGATAAGGGTAAGTAGGAGCATACTGAGACTCTAATCAGATAGGGGAATTGAACAGGACAGAGAACTCAAGTGAAAGAAGCAAAACAGGAGAGGAAAAAATGTGATGGGAGTGGGAGAAACAAAAGGTATTAGCCCTATCAGCACAGGCATCCTTTACCACGCATGCCACGAGGTATTTAGTTAAACTACTTTTTGTTTATGTTATACCAATTACTAGGGCATAAATTTGCAGCTAGTAATCCATATTTTAATAGTACACAAATTTTTAATTTTATAAGGCAATATTAAACAAAAATCCTGAATTTCCCTAGTGTGAAAAATGTGAATTTTTTTCTCTAGGCATCCCCTCTTCTCTAAATTATTCACCACACCTCCAATAAATATGAAATTTATGTAAATTACACATTACAAAACCGCCATCACTCAGACAAAACAATTTTTAGCCTTCAATTTTGTTTGGTTACAGAGCCACCAAATATAAAATCGGATCTCTCTTGTCATACCTATCTGTCACATCCTCTCTTTCTGGATTTATTAATAGTTTTCTCTTATGTTTAATTCTATATTATTTATAACCAATCAAAAGCCAAGGTTTTCATCTATCAAATGATGTATTATATTACAATATTTTCTGAACAGAGAATTTTCAATTTCTCTTTTAGTACAAACTTTGTTCGCATTGGAAACATATCAACTAGCTTGGATGAATTTGTAATGGTTCTTGCCACATAGTTAGACAGCCAGAAAAATTGTGATCATTATGGGATTTTCTGTTTTTTGCATGTTCTTTGGTGCATTATTTAATTAAATAACAATTATTTAGTGCACTACTACTGTTAGTATAAAAAAAAGTAGGGTTAAGTGTCATCAACAGCAAAAAAAGGAGGTTCAAATAAGTACTTTATTTCTTGTTTTTCATCTGTATTCTTTATTTATTATTACAAAAGTAACTAACATGTAAAAATAGGAATCTCTTTAGGTTAGTTAAAGTTAGATTAGGTAAAATAAATAATAGTAATATAATAAAAATGTTTCATGAGACATGTACATGAGCAGCTCATAGTATCTTGTGGGTAATGTAATTCAATGGTAACATGAGCTCCATATTTCCCAAGTGATTTACAGCTTAATTGGTGTGATTAGTAGATAAATATGGATCAAAGGGCAATAAAATAATAAAATAAGTATAAATAGATATATACTGTTATGAGTTTAAAGTTACTTAGGATAAACAAATGTAGTTTCATTTCACAATTTGAAGTCATCCTAGGATTAAATGAAGGGTTAAATTTAGATGTATTCCAATTTCTTTTTTTGGTATTTATGAGGTCAGTCAAATTGACCAACCTTGTGTAGTTATGAAAGAGAAAATAACAGATAAAATATAAAGTTTTACTAAAAACAAACATTTGAAATTTCTGGGATGAAGAAAAGTATTTCTAATCTCCACATGAAAATAACTTTGCACTCAGACTAGTCAAAGAAAGACTCAATATATTCATGGACAAATCTTTTTTTAAGTTTATTAAAAATACTTCACTAAAAAATCTGATTTTTTGTATGTGAAAGACTTGTAATATCTACTGAAAGTCTGCCAAATTTTGTGAACATATAGATACTATATTAAAAGTGAGTGGTATAAAGACTATAAAGAATTTAAATGAGTACAATGTGCTCAAGTAGTCGGCCAATTTGACCGAGCCTATGTAGAGAGATTTAGACAAGTCCACCCTATAGGTTGTAATGGTGGAAACTTATAAACCATTGTCAAAAAGCCAAGTAATGAAATCAGAAAGGTGGGAAATCATGGCACAAAGTCCAACTCCATAAAATGCACCATTTCCTCTGGGAAACACTTAAGAAGGGAGGCTATTTACACAGAGAGTCTGGATCGTCTCACAAGGATGGAACAAAATCCACTTGTGAAAGCCAGAGTGTGGTGACAGTAGGATGAAATATTTTGAACTAAGGTTATGTAGAAAACTCCTTAAAGAAGGTGTTTGGGTCCATCTCTAGTACTGAATTCATTCTTATCCTGAAAAACTATCCCACAGGTCCTACCAGCTCACTTCTTCCTCATCCTTGACAATTTTGACTCATTCTCACATCCTACCTGGTGGAGCACTCTCAAAAGAGACACACATCTATTTCTATTCCTAAACCCCTAACCTTCTTTATACTTATTTATAAACTCTTCTGACTTACAACTTACACTATCATTTGCTCCTACGTGTATTACAAAAAAAAGAATTTTCCTTAGTCACTGATACCTAGAGGCATTTTTTTTGTAGTGTATGTACACATAGGATAAAAATGATGTTGTCAACTATAAATCAAAAGAGCTTATAAATAATTATGGTTGGTTGTTTGGCATTTTTTGGTACAAAGCAATAAGATTATCTGCACAACTGGTGAAAATTGAAAAAACAAATTGTTATAAAATGTAAAAATATATTGAGTTAAAACTAAACAATGTCCAAATTTGAGATCAAAGATTTAAATCAAATTAAAAAGATTTAAAACCAACGAAAACCAAAATACATGGTCAAGTTGGACAGTGTCACCATTGCCAATGACACCATCCAATGTCAAGGGTAAACCCATGGAAAGTATATGTCGAAAAAGGTGACACCACTCAAAGTTGTAACAATGGCATGACAGTAAAATGTGGGCTATTGTGACTTTAGTGTCACAAATGCTACACACTGGTGAGTCAGTGCCAGATAAAAGAAAATGATGAATTAAAAACTGTGACCAATGAATATTCTAGCCAGGACAATTTCCCCCTTCCAATTCTTATGGAAACAAAACGGCCAAAGAGCAACACAAGGTTTAATCTGGAAAAGCTCGTTATAACACTGTTCACCCCAAGTCGACTGCCAACTGGGACAGGCACAGCTGTGACCGTACCAGAGAGACAGAATTAGCTGTGGTGTTCCGCAAATACTGACGTGGCTAGGTACCCAGAAAAACTAGATGTAAACAGAAGATACAGAAAAATGGGCCAGTTGTTTATGAATATCAACGAGAACAGGGTGAGAACTAACATTAAACAATTCCAGAGCCAGGAGAGAGTTAAGAGAATCAGTGTAAATAGTACAATCGCTGTACTGCATAGCTTCTACATAATCCAGGGTAAGAGAAAGAACATACAACTCAGCAGTTAACACAGAAATTGTAGAGGGGATCCTGCAAGCAACTACTGTCAACTCTCCAAGAAAAGTGAAGGAGAGCAGATAGATAGATCAATGGCAGAAAAAGACTGACTAGGTGTATGAAAATAATTATAAGAACCAGTACTGAAGAAAGAAAGGTTGTGATCAAAGAGCATACGCCCTACAGAACAACCCCTCCCATCAATATCAGCACCACTCCAGAGGGTCTATTAGTCTCCCAGAATTAAAAAGGGAGACAGCAACTGTTCAATGAGAGCATCAGAGTCTGACTGATCGTAAGTCTCTCCAGGAGACAGGTAAAGAGAACAAAGAGTGATTGTACAACCCAAGGAAATAATGGATGGCTATTGCCTCCAAGGGTGTATCAACTGATAAAGTGGGCACCTGCTGGTTGACCAGCAGTGCCACCCCTCCATGCACTCGTCCATCACACAACCTGTCATTCTGGTATAAAGAAAACTGGCAAAAGGTATCAGCAGGTTTCAGGAATGTGTCTTGTAAGGAAAGACACATGAGATGATAGGAATCGATCAAAGCCTTAATGTTATTCAGATTAGAACAAAAACTGTGACAGTTCCACTGTATCAAAGTAGATATTTTTACTTAGGTGGAGGAGAGCTGGGCAGGGAACCCTTCTGTTTATGACCATGCCATTTTTCTTTACTAGAAGGAGGTCTGTTGACCTCCATGGATCCTGACCCTTGGTTGAGTGGGCAGATTTCTGTCATTAGACTTAGATTCCTGTGACTGAGAGCGTGAATGAATAATCATTCTGCATCACAGGTCTGAAGAGGATGGACCCAAGCAGACACCGGAAACTGGGGTCAGGGGAGGTTGACTCGGGCAGTCACTGGAAGGAATGGTGGGGACAGAGATAAGAGAAGACAATGACTTGTCAACTCAGTTATTCATTGAGGTCAAAAGACTCTTCACGTAATGCAAAAAAAAAGACTATGATAGAGGCACGAAATGTCTGTCTGCAATCCCACTGTAGCAGGGGAGTGTAGTGTAGTGGCATATGTCCAAGATGGAATAGTAAACAACAACTTTCGAGCCTCCAGATGAGAATTGTTGTTAACCTTTTTCTCCTCCACCCACTTAGGACAAGGTCTACAGTAAGAGGGGTGGGAACCACTACCATTAACACAGTGTGGGTCCAGTTCACACTCATAGGCATCATGGTCTTTGCCACCACAATGAGCACATATCACAGAACCATGACAAGATGCCTTCAAATGACCAAACCACTGACACTGGAAACATCTGAGAGGGTTGGGAATAGATGGCCATACCTTACAGTTCAGATAACCTGCCTTGACAATGGCAAGTGGATGTGGCAATGTAGACATCAAAATAAGAACACTGGTAGACAGCATAATTCCTTCTTTATGGGTGGAGATATGTCACACTGAAGAAACCAGTGAGGATCTCCAACTCGGGGATGTTCTTCAAATCCCTCTCAACAATAACTCCTCACGAGAAACTCAAAGTAACATGGGGAGTAACCTCAATGGGTATATCCCCAATGGCCCTTGAGTTCAGGAGGAATTCACTGTGTTTCTGTGTAGATGTTTCCACCAAGATGTCCCCAGAACATAGCTTCTTAACTGACTTTGGAGATCCAGCAAGCCCCTCTAATCCCTTCTCAATAAAAAAGGGATACATTTGCCCTAAAGGTTTGTCTGATGAGGAATGCAAGATAGAAAAATTAGGTACAGGTTCAGAATGGGTTGAAGATTGCTGGTCAGAGTCTTCAAGATATGGTCATTTACCAATTAGCTGTTTTTACTATTTGGGGGATTCATAATGAAAGGA
>NW_013668405.1:42340-43650 GCF_000517525.1 Limulus polyphemus | reverse complement strand
AGATACCTTTTAATAAAAGTAAGGTTATGCATATTGGTTATTACAACATTAACTATTTTTAAAGCTCTGGAGGAACTAAATTGACTTAATGACAAAAAGGTCTGAACATAGCTGGAAAGGAGAAGGGTTGTGGGGGACATAAAAATCTTAAAGTAGTAAGACTACAGGGCACAAGTTTAAAACACAGAAAACTTTGACAACTGCAGAAAAGGCTGTGTTACTTTATTAACCCTTTTAAGATGGGTCACAACTAAAAGGCCGTATCATCGCGTTTGTCGACTCGCAATCAAAATTTTTATAAACTACTATTTCATGAATTTATGTCAATAAGTTTGGTATCAAACTGTAGACTATAATTCAAATTTTAGTACTATATATTACTCAATTTCTTAATCTAAAAGTCACGTGGTATGTGGAATGCAGCACTGGTTCAAATTAGATGTCTGTGAAGTCAAAATACTAAGTCTATAGTTTCGAACTAATTAGAAACTAAAATTAATGATATTGACAAGCTAGAATATAAAATAAGAGCCTCTTATCTTTTCAATTTGCTATGCTATTGCTCATGTAATAAATCAAACACAGTGGCACCTTGCCCATCTCTTTTCATTTTTGGAAATGCTCTGTCATATTCACTTACTTCTATACATGACATGAATAACCAATCAGAAGCTCCGAATGTCCTCCTAGTAGCTTTCTTAGCCATTTTAATGGACTAGGCACAATTTCTTTCTTTTGAACCAATATTTCAACGAGGTAGAGTGTGTCTTTAATTGGTTCGAAATTTCATATTTTTTTGACTAAAATACATTTCAGGTACTAAGCTTTATAAATTATATTGGAATTCTATGGTATTAATGTAGTAATTTATAATTTTTAGTTATTCAAATGTATATATATAAAACCTAAAAAAATATATTCTGTTTCATATCCTCCACGTGCAAAATTTTTTAAAGGCTTATCAACCTACATCAAGCACCAACCAAGTACAAAGGTTGTAACTAGAAGAGATAATTGTTTTATTTACTTCTTTATTTACTGTTCTATGTTTTAGGAAAAATATGCTTAAGAACTTATTTCAAAATAGCAATAATCTACATACATACATAATGTATAATAATTGAAATGTGGCTATATGTTACAAAATACTAGTCTACTAAAACACAGCCAAGACAAGTTACTTTGTACAGACCAAAGGTCAGTTTTATGCTATGAAAAAAAATAGACATGAGAAAAACATTGCTTTATAAACCTGAAGACTTAAAAAAATTTGATATTTTGCATATGAAAGCACTAATATTTACTGATAA
>NW_013668405.1:35149-41876 GCF_000517525.1 Limulus polyphemus | reverse complement strand
TTTTTGGGTGGCATAATTACCTGTATCACTAAAATTTTTTGTAATAAACATACAAACATAAGCACGTTTTGCACATAGAAAGCGTTATGGCGGGAGACACTCAGATCACCTTGCTGTCAATTCAGTATTTGCAAAAACAGTTTTCTTTAAATAGTGCTAAGTGGTTTCATAAGTCATTTAGTAACTTTGTGAATTGCAAATTATTGCAACTTACAAATTTTAAAATAACTTCATAATAAGCAGTTTTTTACAAGAAATTTAATGGTGCTATTTATTTTGTATTTGGTGTGGTATTTAATGACGAAATTGACAATTAATGATTATTGCGCCATATTTTTGTAATAAACTTTGTTTATTTGTTTATTTTGTTCGCTATAGGAAACCAAACGGTTCTTCCTCTTTTATATATATATATATATATAGATTATGGATAAAGCTATTTCCAAGTATGTGCTCCTCAAAATTGCTAAACATAGGAGAAGCAAATCATCATGGGCTGAGATTACCAGACGGAAGAAGTATCATCTTTAGAAGAGGTACAGTGAATCCAAGGAGCATCTAGATTAGTTGAAGTACAAATGCCAACTAAATCAGCCCACAAAGGAGCTACGAAGGACAAAGAAACAATTTGATAGAAAACTGGCTGAAAACATAAGGGAACCCCAAGTCTCTTTAAAGATATGTTATCTCTAAATCTAAAGCCAAAGAATGGGTGGGGGCCAATCATCAATGACAATGGTCATGTGATCACAGGTGACACTAAAATAGCTAATATTTTAAATGAATACTTTAGCTCCGTCTTTACTCTACGTAATTTTACTGATTCAATGGAGCAAGAGTTGAAAAATGTTGATCTATTGCCAGAGGTTGTCCAAAATTAGCTCTGTAAATTGAAACCTGGTAAAGCACCTGGTACTGATAAGCTATGCTTTTCAGTTCTTAATGAAGAGACATATGAAATTAGTTATCCTTTGAAGTCATACTGGATTAGAAAAATGCTAATGTTTCACCCTTGTTCAAGAAGGACTCAAGAAAACTACATTCAAATTACAGACCCTTTAGCTTGACAAGTCAAATAAGTAAGACTTTTGAATCTATTATCAAGGATGCTACTATCTTACATTTAAAAACCTTTAATCTCATCAGACACACACACAAAACATGGTTTTAGCAGAAGAAGATCATGTTTAACCAATGTACTTATTTAGAGGAAGTGACTAAATACACTGATGAAGGTTACCTAGTTGATATAATTTATCTTGACTTTAGTAAAGCTTTTGATAAGGTTTTCATGCCAGATTACTTAAGAAGCTTTATGTAAATGGAATATCTTTACAAGTGTTAAATTGGATCTAAGAATGGTTACATAATTTTCAACAGAGTTATTATAAATGACACAGCATCCGAGTGGGTTTCTGTTAAAAGTGAGGTACTTGAAGGGTATGTGCTTGGCCCCATCTTACTTATTATTTATATTAATGACATTGATGGGAATGTCTGTAGTAGACTCAAAATTTGCAGATGATACCAAAGTCTAACGTAGAATAGCAATTGTAATTGATGCAGTTTGTCTACAAGAATACTCCTCAAAAATGCTTTTTAGTCCCAAGAAGTGTGTGTTTACATTTGGGTTTCAACAATAAACAATATAACTATTTCCTCAGCAACAATCTAATTGAATCAGTTAATAAAGAAAAAGACCAAGGAGTGATTATTCACTCATCTCTTGATGTTAGCAAACAATGTGCTAAAGCTGCAAATCAGATTTTAGGTAGGACTAAAAGTACTGTAAGTCACATGACACTGCTGGCGCATGCGTGACTGAATTTCTCGAATTATCGGGGAACTCCGCAAATTTTGGAGACGCCTCTTTGTTAGTATATAAGCCTGGCAGTGAAAGCCAGTGCATAGATAAATGAATGAAGAGAGAGCAGTAGTTACTTCAAGTGCCCTGTAATTTACGATTCTGTTAATTTCGAGCTAGTGAGCTGTAAAGTGTGTGTTTTGCACTCATCGAGAGCGAAGTTATCAAGATTGTGAATCGCTGTGATTTATAGAGTGTATTATAAAAGTTGTTCAGTTTAAAGTGACAAGAAATGTACTGATTGTGGAACTTCTGTGTACTAAAAGTTGGTGTCGAGGAAGAAGAAACTGGTTTAAACAAGAAAGGACTTGTATCTCTGAAGATCCTCAGAGAGAATTTCTACCAGAAACAAACAAACAAGCAGATACGTAACAAACTGGTGTCAGAAGAGGGATGGAAAAAGACAGAAAAGAGAAGTGGCAAATCAAACTACAACTTAGCAAATTTGATAGCAGCAATACAAGAACAGAGATTACAGCAGTTGTTGGAGGAAAAAGAAAAGAAACATGAAGAACGACAAAATAAACAAGAAGAGAGACTACAGCAGTGGTTGGAGTAGAAAGAAACATGAAGAGAGGCTACCAGCAGTGGTTGGAGGAGAAAGAAAATAATCAAGAAGAGAGGCAACAGCAGTGGTTGGAGAAGAAAAGAAATAAACAAGAGAGACTACAGCAGTAACAAGAAAACCAGCACCAGTGGCAACTGGAACAAGAAAGGAAACAAGAACAATGAGAAAAGAAACAGGAAGAAAGTCTCCAACAACTACAGGAAAGTCAGCAACAGTGGCAAGAAGAACAAGGAGAGAGAGTACAACATCAGTATGAAGTACAAATGGAAAAGATTACTAAATTTCAAAGTGAATTAAATACATTTAAGGATGATATACTGTCTTTTACACAAGGAGGATATATTAGCCATGGACCTAATCAGCCCCAGACAACAGGAAGCCCCTTCCAGACCCTGCAGCTAAACCCTAATGCAGACATCTTTAGTCCTGCCAGAAGTCACATTCCAGACACGAGTGTCAGCAATAGGGGTGACCTAGAACGAAGGAAGCCACAGGAATTCGATGGGAAGCATACAGAGTACAATTTGAGCTCCTGGCAGAAATGAATGGATGGACAGAAGAGCAGAAAGCAGTATACCTGGCAACGAGTCTGAAGGGACAACCACTGGAAATACTTGGACAGTTGTCAGCAGACAACAGGCACAGCTACAGAGCACTGGTAGCTGCTCAAAAAATCAAGTATGGAACTCAAAATCATTCCGAAGTCTACAGGGCTATGCTTAGGATGAGAGTCCGTGCTAAAGGGGAGAGCCTGCAAGAGCTGGCACAAGATTTGGAAAGTATGGCGCACAAGGCCTACCCAACTGCACCACCCAATGTCCTCAAGCTGTTGCTGAGAGATCAATTTGTAGATGCCTTGGACAGTCCACAACTGAAGATACAAGTGAAGTAAGCACACCCCTCTACTATACAGGATGCAATGGCCAGAACTCTTGAATTCGATTCCTACATTAAGTCCAGCACAGAGGTACCAAGGTTAGTACAGTCATCAGGATTCAAGGCCAGAAAAGGGTAGCTCTCAGAGAAGTTTGAGGGACTTTGCTGGCACTGTAACAAGAGAGCTCAATGCCGGCAACTTCAACACAGGAAAGATGCCACGGCAAGAAAGGCTGCTACCCAGAAAGGTTGTTGGAACTGTGGAAAGCAAGGATGTATGAGGAGCCAGTGTAAGAAGAATACTACCAATAAGTCAGCTTTGGGAAACCAGTAGTGGTTGGTGTTGAGGGATGCCCACCAACCCCCCACTGTGAAAGTCCCAGCCTCTAGGTGTAAAATGGCAAGCACACATAGTGTCTACGTGACAGGAAAGCTGGATGGCCAAAAGTGCAACTTTGTCATAGATTCTGCATCTCAGCAAACCCTTGTGAGTATCAAGGTGCTGGATCACTAAGGAGTACCAGAAGCCATACAGAAGCTCTGTGGTGTGACAGGACATTATGCTAGGTTGTGGGGACCAGTGTGGGTAACTATTGAACTCATAGGCATAAAGGACAGACACAAAGTATACTTGGCTGACATTGAAGACCCATGCATATTAGGGTTGGACTACTTACTACCGAGGAAATATGTAGTTAACTTTGATAAAATGATGTTTGGGAACAACAAAGGCCAAATTCCTGTAAGTGTTGCTGCATCTGTTGAATCTCATAGAAATGCCAATGGACTGTCAAGGAAGAATAAACTGGTTTAATCAAGAAATGACTTGTATCGCTGAAGATCCTCGGAAACAATTTCTACCAGAAACAAACAAACAAGCAGATACATAACAGCACCATTCAAAATAAGGAATGTAATGTGATGCTTAAGTTGTACAAATCACTTATCAAACCTCACCTAGAATATTGTATTCAAGAATGGCATTCATATTTTCAAAAAGATGTAGATCTACATGAACAAGTTCAGAGGAGATTTTCCAAGATGGTAACACGTTATCATAATTTTTCTTGTGAAAAGAGGTTACAGAAATTATGCCTCACTACACTTGAAACTTGTTGTTTAAGGAATGACTTAATTAAGATATTTAAAATGTTTAAAGGCCTTGAAGGATTAAATGCTGCAGATTTCTTTATAGTTAATAATTCTATAACTAGAGGTCATCAGTACAAAAATAAAATGTACATATAGAGCTCCAAGGAAGATCTTTTTCTCTCAACAAGTAGTGGCTAAATGGAACAATCTTCTGAACGAAGCAGTTTCTGTGAGTGGTGTAAATGCATTTAAAGGCTACCTTTAAAGACATTTAAGACACAGAAGGGGAGCTTATATTAGTCAACACACAGCCAGCTCCCTGCTCTGTTGCCCTCCTTGCCATATGAAAAGAGTGGAGAACACATGTCAAATCATAATAATTGCCGACATTAGCTTACAAATAAATTGAAAAATATGAGACTAGGTAAAGTGGGTTTATTTTTTAATATGAAAATAATTTAGTCTTACTACTTATAAGTTATAGTTATACTGTTAATAAAATGAGTGTTATACTATAACTAATATTAACAGTATATTATTATATACTGTTACAGTACTTTAATAGTGGCATTAAACTACTACAATACTACTGCTAGTAGTGCTAATACTATTAGTAACAGTGAGTGATAGTTATAAGCTATATTACCTATTACTGCTACTAGTACTAGTTATAATTACTTGTTATACTAAGGTAACTAAGCTAAAGTACTAGTAGTAGTAATATTTAATATCTCCCATAAAAGTTTCTAAAACACTGCGAATGCTAACTTAAGTTTATGACCATAAATGGCATAACTTAAGTTAATTACAGTATTGTGTAATTACACTAGTGAAACTGAAACTTACTGTTGCAAGTTAGATATTAATATTAATAATAATAATAATATTATACGACTACACTTGGATTAGGCTTATTCAAGCTACGCTACTGACAGTACTGTTAAAGTTTAAATCTTTCTTTGGAATCGTATTACCTTGAAATAACCGCCTTCGTAAAGAGTAGTAGGAGGTCCGAAAATTGCCACTTCCCATTCAAATAAGTTTTCATCATTTATAAGTTTCACCCTAAAACCTTCAACGGGTTCTTCTTGCAGACTTTTAAACTCCAGGGCAAGGGCTCTCAACGCACTGCTTGTGGGTTGTTGAGCCATCTTTCAGCCCGTGAACAAAGATTTTAACTTATTTTATATAAGCCTAGAGTACAGTTTTCTAAAGTGTCAAACTACTTCAACGAATGGCTGCTATAACTCTAAACAATGAAGATACCTTATTGTCCCTAGGTTTTGTAATAAACACAATATTAGCCTGGATGACGTCGACGGAAGTTCTGACGTACTTTGGTAAATATATATTCACGAATAAATGTTTATTTTATATTTAATTTTTTATGCATAGAAAAGTTCCAAAGCAGTGCCTTTTTGGAGTAAATAAGTAACATTTTCATCCTTTTTTTTTCAAACCTGAAGTTGATGACTCATACAAGAAATTTTACGATTGTGTCTTTACTCTAAATCTGAATACGATGTGGAATCAAAGATTAACATATACGGCTGTATTAGTTTATTGAGCAGGAAATTAACCACATATATATTTCGCAAGATGGGTTTCATAATTAAATCGCTTCAGTTAATCTAGTATTATATTTTTGTTTGAAACATGTTAAAAACAATGATGACTCTAAATTACTTTTAACTTTTCACTAGAAGCATATTTCTAATATTCAATTATTTCATTTTTAGTAGATGTCTTTGGCATTGTATTTCAACAAATTAAGTAGATTCTGTCATTTATAAAGCTTCTTCAACTTCACGGACACAATGCATTTGTTCAAAATTAAGAAATAGATGCTAGTTAATATTTTAATCTGTTTTTACAACGAAGGATATTAGCAATAATTCTGACCCTAAGCATTCTATGAGAAATATTGAAATTGGCCTGAAGAAATGTTGTCATTAATCTCTTACCAGTAAGTAAAAACTGAGAAATTAAAAACTGTATTGTAAGCTATACTTTATTGTTTTAATTTAGATGTTAGCTAGAGTGCGCATCACGTTACGATCAACTTAATTCCAAGAACACCTTAGATGAAGTCACAAAAATCTAGTAACTTATATAAATATCTAAAAATGAGACATCAGTTATAAAATAGTTAGTAGAATCTCAGAGTGAAATACTCAGTGTGTGGATGCTGAGCAGTTGTTAATAGCGGGTTTCTGTAAGTTAACCAGAAAGTTAGTCAATTTTCTGTTGATAGAGTGCATGCCAGTCATTCATTGAAGTATCTAGTTTGAGTGAAATATTTGTGTTGGATATACAAGACTGTGTTA